>NC_140184.1:8667853-8826772 GCF_963971535.1 Notolepis coatsorum | reverse complement strand
GGCTGCGGTGGCGTTAGCGGCGCTGGTCCCCAGAGGAGCTGACAGGCATAAGAAGACATATCAGCATTATTTGTAAAAAGTCACGGAGGATGGCCTGCTTGTCAGGAAGATAAACTGTCTAATAATTGATCGTCACGTTTAATAAAAGGAGCTAAGGGAAGGCTTTATGGTATGCTGCTGTGCTGTACTGTGTGTGTGTGTGTGTATGTGTGTGCGTGCGTGCGTGCGTGCGTGCGTGCGTGCGTGCGTGCGTGCGTGCGTGCGTGTGTGTGTGTCCGTCCGTCCGTCCGTCCTATGCTGGCACAGGAAGGACTTGGACTTAGCCCTGCTAGATTGTGGGATTTACTTATTGGAAATCGGCACGTCTTTGGAAATGCCCACATCTCTGTTTTTGAGTCCTGCAAACTTGACAATTCTACCTTGAGTTAGAACTTGCTGAATGCATCATCGTGTTGCAATTTATCGCAGTGTGCTGCTATTAACACCTATGGTGATGAAAATTAACAGAAGGTGAGTTATCTCAAACCATACTCCAGGACATGCTATAAAAGACATATCCTTTTTTTCTTTCTTTTTTTTTTAGTGAATAAACCATCAATAATTTCTTATCTTGAATAAAAGTAGTTAATCCCAAACAAAATCATTTAACACTTTGAGTGCCAGCCACGATAAATCTCATTATTTCATGCCATGCGTTGAGTGCCAACGACGAGAAATCTCTCTTTTAATCGTTATTTTTTTTATTAGCAATTTTCATAGATTTTTCATCAATCTAGCCTCACGTTACCATTGGGACTGGCTTTGAGCTCGAACAGGGGAAATACCGCCCCCCTATCGGCTCTCCGGATGGTATTGCACCCATTGGATTGGACTGAATGAAATGGATGGGGAAAAAAATACTCCAGAATCCACAGAATCCACATGCGTCATTCTACCCGCCAATCGGGCGGGTGGTTATTTTTTCTATGAAAAAAAAACATTGTAGTCTACAAAAGGCATCTGGAATAATGAAGTAAATCCAGCTCATACTATATAATACTACAAGTCCCACAGGACTGGGTGCGCACAGTGTGCTCATTCATTGGCCCATCCACTTCGCCCAGCCCCTATTGCGCGCGCCGTGTTGCTTCCGTGTTGTGTGTCTGGCAGCTGACAGCTGAACGAACGCTGTTAACATTAATAGCTCAACTGGTTACAATACAGACAGTTAGCTAACGTAACGTTACAATGTGGCGGCATATTGTGGCGGCATATTGTGGGTGTGAAAAGACCCGGTGAACCAAACCACCAACAAACAAAAAATTTAAAAGATAATGAGGCCGAGTCCGAAAACACGAACAAAGTAGAGGAGGCGAATAAAAGAAAGCGGGTGCTCCAGACTAACAAAGCCCCATTGCAAATATTCAGCACCATGGACAGCTGATCTCTCTCTCTCTCTCTCTCTCTCTCTCTCTCTCTCTCTCTCTCTCTCTCTCTCTCTCTCTCTCTCTCTCTCTCTCTCTCTCTCTCTCTCTCTCTCTCTCTCTCTCTCTCTCTCTCTCTCTCTCTCTCTCTCTATTGTTGGGTTATGATCGGCGTATAGTGTGCACTCAGTGTTAACGTTATATGAAAAATACATAGCTAAGTCATACTGTTTTTTCTTCAGGGTAGATGAGCAGAAAGGCTTGCATGTTGGCAATACATACCGAAACATAAACAGAGCCAAGGAATTTATGTTCTACATTGCTGAGCTGAAAGGAATAAACTTAAACAAACTATTGCCAGCACAAAGTTCCTCTCAGTCATGAGTGATGGCTCTACAGACAGTGCTGTGATGGAGGAGGAGCTGATGTATGTGAGATGTGCAAGAGCAGGGAAGGTGGAAGTGTGCTTTGCTGGGATCCAGTCAGTTGACCAAGCAGATGCCACCCACATCGCCGAAACCATATGTATGCTGATGGAGACAGTGTCAGGGAGCAGTGAGGAGGATGCTACAGGACAGGGGAAGAAGAAATTACCTATATGTATTACTTTTTGGGTGGGGGCGCGAGTGCAGGGATTTTTGGCTAGTGAAAATGCTGAGTGGCTAGTGACTTTGGAAAACCACTAGCCACAGTGGCTAGTGAGCCAAAAAGTTAACGTCAAGCCCTGCTTATCAGGCATGTAACCGGAGACGATCCCATTCATTGCCCACCCTCAGAACAGCGTGGAATATGTGTTTCCAGTACCCAGCGTTGGATCAATAAACGCAATCGGTATTTGGAATGGTGATCAGGAATTAGAATAATCTTTTTGGAGAACATCTGATCTGAGGTAAGGAATCAATTTGACCAGTCTTGGGGTAATCAGAGTTTTTTTCACCTATCTCAGCGTGTATATGTGTGTGTGTGTGTGTGTGTGTGTGTGTGTGTGTGTGTGTGCTGATCAGGAAATGGATAATCGATTTTTCAGCCCGCTTCTCATTTTCAATTTTTTTATATATTTTTTGGCGTTTTATCACTTTATTTATTCTACTGGGCAGTCCAGTAGAGAGAGACAGAGGAGGAATGGGAGACAGAGTGGGGGGAAGACATTCGGCAAATAATGACGGGTTCGGGAGTCGAACCCGGGTCGGCCGTGTCGCGGCTGAGCGCGCTATGTGTTTCGCCACTGGGGCGCCCCCAGCCCGCTTCTCTAGCGTGCATAAGTACACATATAGTATCGATAATCTAGCGTTTATTTGAAAATGATTCATAAATAGGCCGAAAAATTACAACGTGTTTTGTGTATTTCACTAAAGAGCGATTCCTGCAGAATCTCTTATTTTTTCTGGAAGTAAAAAAAAAACTAGCGTTTTTCAAAATGGTATAAAACGGAAATATACCGATTAAAAAACTATCCGTTTCGACATTGTTGACTGCAAACAAGTCATTGATAAGCGACGGGCGTATTAGACACATAGCCATAATTTAAGATATAGTTTATGCGTTCGCAAATGTGCTCGCCCTCCAATTGACTACATCGCTGACACTCAAGCGCTAAATCGTGCGCCCCCTGCTGGCACTGAAAGTGTTAATGTTCAGGCAAATTAGAACTTATCAACTATGTTCTGATTCTACACATCAGTACTTCAAATCCATAAGGAATCTCTGAGGATTGTCTGTCATAATAATTAGTGGTAACATGTGGTAACATTTTGAGCTCCGAGCCTCGACATTTAGCCTTTATCCTATTTTCATACTAGCGCTCGTTATACTAGTTATACAAGTTTTATTGTTATACAGTTCGTGTTCATGTTCTACCTCAGATTTGTGGTTTTGGCAAGTAGGCCTAGTTTGTCATATTCTGACAATAAAGAATATTCTGAACCACAATTAACCTTCTGGTTTCTTCAGCTTTCATTCAGCAGAAAAAATAGCCTTTAAACTTGACAGAAATAATTATTTCATGTATATCGATAATGATCTATATCGAGTGATATGAACGTTTTTATCGTGATAAAATGTTTGGCCATATTTTGATTTTTTTTAATTGAAAACCTTTATTTATCCCCGAGGGGAGATTCAGATGTCCATCACAGCATAACAGCAATTTAAAAACAGTTAATGGAAACAGTTAATACATAACATACATTTATTTAGTAAAACAGCCAATTAGACTGGAAACAAGTAACACTGCAGACTAGCTGCTTGGACAGGCTGCCACCTGAGCGGCGCCATGACGCCATCAACTGCTCCCGATGAGCAAGTTGGCACTAGGGCTGTCGCGGTATGACATTTTCCCACCGCGTTGTGTGTGTGGCTAATCACAGCGGGATGCGGTGGTACCACACTTCTATATAAATTTTTTTTTTAAATCACTTTTATTTTATTTTTTATATATACCTGTATATATATTTTTTATTATTAAGACATGCGAGTTTACCCGCAATCGTGATTAGACAACAATTCTAAGGTCGTAGGAGTCCCGAAACTATTTTAAACATGTTTGATAATCTATCCATTTGTCCCTCAATGTTCTGAAATGTGATAACAGTAGATTTGCCTGCTCCTTTAAGAGTGATGCATTGTGGGATATATACTGTAGGTCTGGTCTACGCAAGCAGCCAATAGTCAGTCACACATCCCTTCTCCAACTTAAAACTAACGTTATTTGAGCGAACATTTAACGTTATTATAACACTGTTTTAACGTTAGTGAATGTGAATGCACATACATAGCTAGTTAAATATCACAACTCGTGTCATTGTTCATCATTGGGGGAAACTAGCCAATAGCTAACGTTATAGATAGGCTAGCTAGCATATAGCTAATGTTATAAATTGAAAACAAAGCTAACGTTAATATCCAGTTGACATTACAGATCATAATATCTATGATAACGTTAACGAAGTGAGAGTAGGGGTTAGGGAAACGTTGATGTAGTCAGAGTGTAGCGGGGACGGTAGACAGAGGCAGCACTTGATTTGCGTGTAATGTTAGCATAACATTGAGCAAGCTACATGACCAGCCCTTCGGCCCGGGAGTGTTAGGACACGGAGAACACTCCCCTGTACTCTACTGTGGTTCAGATTAATACAGGAAAAGGTATACATTGGGGGCTCGAGTCCGGGATATGAAAATAAATCCTGATTTCATCTGTGAGTTGTAAACTGTATGGAAACGTGAAGTTAGCTCATGCTACTGGAAAACGGACGCCTCGTCATTAAATTAAGTTAAAAATGATGACGCCCCTTTTATTTTACCGCGGATCTCGAGGTTGTCTGTTCCCCAACCGCGGGTGACTTGACACACCGCGGGATTGCGGTTATCGTGACAGCCCTAGTTGGCACTAATGGAACTGGTGCTGCGGAGTCACGTTAGAATGTTAGCGTGGTATCAAATTGACTTGGAGATTTGTATGTTTTGCAGATGTGTTTGTCAATAACCTCGTGTGGGGGGGATGGGGTGAGAATGAGGGAGGGGAAGGGGAAATGAGAGGGGAAAAAAAGAAAAAAGATGGGAAATGTATATATCGACAACTGTAAATGTTCAAAAAAAATTCCTGGAATAAAGAAATAAATTTTTTTTTTTTAATTTACTTGGAGAATGATTAAGAATGTAACCAGAAGACTGAGGCTTTGGGGGAAGCAGAGGCAGTTTATAACAGGCTGAACCAACAAGACCTGGCCATAAATTAGCTTAGAGGGACTCTTGTCACCAGACAGGGTCAGAAATAGGTTAATGTGGACACTGGCCAAAACAGATGCCAGGCCATGATAACAAGCCAAAGACATCGTAAAATGCCCCCAGCAGGATTGATTGATTGATTGATTGAAAACTTTATTAACAGATTGCAGAATGGGTACAATACAGTACAGCTCAATACACACAATTGTTAAGGGGATGCAGACCAGAGAAAGACTTTCGTCTTGTTTACATCAGGGTCCCCCATTTTCAATTCATCAGGACATATATGACATACATGACATACAGATAGTCAGTACTGCTACATCTATACATTTATGACATACCAGATTTGCAAATACAGTACTGTTTGTGATACAGAAGGAGTCAGGAAAAGGGAGTATATACATTTGACGTAGAAACTGTACATTGGAGGAGGTTGGGTGGGGGGGGGTTGGGTACACTGGGATATTGACAACCATACTGGGTAATCTACATTGGAGGTGGTTGGGGGGGGGGGGCACACTGTATATACAAGCAAAACTGTACATTGAGGGGGGGGGGGGAGACACTGTACAAACAAACAAAATTGTACATTGGACTATTGACAAAACCATACTAGGTAAATTACTGTACATTGGAGGGGGTTGGGTTAGGATATTTACAGGGGCCAGTGTTGAATTGCAGTCTCCCGTAGGTGTCCCTTGAGAGAGGTTTTGAAAGTGGGTAGTGATCCACATTCCTTTACAGCTTTGGGTAGGGCGTTCCACATTGATGTGGCATAATTGCGAAACGTGTTTAGTCCCTTATTTGAGCCGAATCTGGAGCAACTTCTCTTTTGTGCAATCAAGGAGACAACTGTGATAGAATCTGTGTTGAACAAGCATTCTTTAGATATACAGAATATAGTACTCAACAGAGTTTAAAGCTACTGTGACTATTGGACAAAGGCTATGCTTAAAACATAACTGAATATAGGTGTGATCTCTCTGTCTATCTCTCTCTCTGTCTATCTCTCTCTGAGAATATACATGTATAATATCTCTCTACATAAGTGTTTTAGATTCTGGGTATATACTAGTTTCAACTGTTGACAAGATGACAGAGCATGTATTTCATACTATACATATAAGAACATGTAATTCATATTTCATTACTATACATATACAGGTTGTTCAGATCAAGGTAAAGTGTCCAACCACCAGTTAGCAAATATAGATTGTTTAGTGTCAAACTGTAGCTTATTAAAGACACTGGTTAATTCTGGAAAATATAGAGAACAAGAGTAATGCAATATAACTGTTTTAATATGTAATTTGCTACAACAAGTAATGGCTCTGCCTCTGCGTAACCGGGGGAGAAGTCAAAATGCCACTGCAGACCCAGAGGTGAAGACAGTTACACGCCCATATAAGGAAGACCTGAAAGGGGGAAGACAATCTTTGGATGTAACTCTGATTGGCTGAAAGTAGTTTAACCAGTGAGGTCATGCTTTGTTATAAATAGCTAAACAGCCAGTAATTCTGAAGGCAAGACAGGGATCTTGGCCTCACTCCAACCCATTCTTCAATTGACAAACATGTGAATATGTGAGTATGTTTTGTACTTGTTGAATGTTAGACTGAACAAATGCGAGTTCTTATTGGGGACTGGAACACGGATATGCTGCGTAAATCAGCACCCGTCTTCAAGGCCTTCAGTAGGTTTTCTGATCTGCACGGTTTCAGCCAGCTAATCACCCAACCCACAAGGGTATGCGATTCGACACAAACCACCATTGACCTCATTTTGACCACTGACAAGTCAATGATCTCCAATAAAGGGGTGATAGCATGCGGGTTAAGTGATCATTATATGATTTTCTGTACCCGCAAAAAGCTAAAACAGAAGGCCGGCTGTCACAAAACAGTCACATCTAGAGACCTCAAAACTTACTCTAGAGAGGCCTTTAACCTAGAACTGGGGAGCTTGGACTGGTCAGATGAACTCAGTGGTACACAGGTTGAAGAAACATGGCTTGGATTCAAAACCAAATTCACAGCAATACTCAACAACATGGCACCGATAAGAACCACCAGGGTTAAAAATCGCGCTGAGGCATGGATGCACACTGAAATACTGGCCGCTATGAAAACCAGAGACAAAAAATGCTCTGAACTTCATAAAAGTCAGACAAAGCTTTCCAAAAGCTCAAACAGTGAACTCCAAGCCCACGTGGTTGAACTAAAAATCCAAAGAAACAGACTAAGAAATGACGTAAACACCATGATCAGAACCGCAAAAAGAAATTTCATCAACGACAAAACTGAGGAAAACAAAAACAAACCCCGCGAACTTTGGAAATTACTCAATAATCAACTAGGCTGCAGTAAAAAACTTAAAACCAGATTCTCAAACATAAACATAAAGACGGACAACACGCTCATCACAGACAAGCTGGATGTAGCCAATTACTTAAACATCTTCTTCACAAACATAGCCACAACACTGGTAAACAAACTACCCTCCCACTCAGGGCATTATGGGGTAGAACACATAGTAGCATACTACAAAAACCTAGGGGTCCACAAAGACGACTTCAAACTTGAAATGGTAACAACCGATGAGGTACTCAAAAAATTGAGCGCCCTCCAACCTAACAAGGCCACTGGCCATGACAACATCCCCTCCAAATTCCTCAGAGACGCAGCAGCCGCCATCACCCCAGTCATCACACACATAATAAACCTCTCTATAAAACAGGGGCACGTCCCCAAGGACTTCAAAATTGCGAGAGTGAACCCTCTACACAAAAAGGGCAGCAAATTAGACCCAGGCAACTACCGCCCTGTTTCTATTCTTACCTCCATCTCGAAAGTCATGGAGAAAATAGTCTATGAACAGGTCGAAAAGTACTTGTCGGAAAAAAATCGAATCTACGAATTCCAATCTGGCTTCAGAACGTCCCACTCCACTGACACATGCCTCCTCTATTTGAACGACCACATCAAACAAGAGGTGGACGCGGGCAAATACTGCGGCATGGTCATGCTGGACCTACAAAAGGCCTTCGACACTGTCAATCACTCCATTCTAATGGACAAGCTAAAAGCAATTGGTTTTGATAGCTTATCAGTGAGCTGGATGCAATCCTACCTGGAGGGGAGAGAACAGATGGTAGAGGTAAACGGTACTCTATCCCCCCCCCTCACAGTGAGCTGTGGTGTTCCACAAGGAAGCATACTAGGACCGCTACTCTTCCTAATTTATGCAAATGACATGTCGTCAGCCTGTGACTGCAACTTGTTCCTGTTTGCGGACGACTCAGCCCTGCTGGTCTCTGACAAGAACAAATTGCAGGTTGAAAAAACCCTCAGCACGGAACTAGGCAAAATCTGCATATGGCTCGCTGATAACAAACTATCATTACACATGGGCAAAACAGAGTCCATTCTCTTCGGTTCAAATAACAAACTCAGCTAGACCGACGGATTCTCAGTTACAGTGGGTGACAATATTGTCACAAGGAAAGACGAAATTACCTACCTGGGTTCCATCCTAGAGGCAAATCTTTCCTGTGACAAAATCAAGTCAAGTCAAGTCAAGAGTTTTAATTGTCACGGCATACAGGTATACAATGAAATGCGGGTGGTCTTGCCCGCAACGATGTGCAATACAGTGGTACATATAATAGAATCATAAGAAGGAAACAACATTGTGCAGTAACAGGTAGCAGGTAACATGGAGTGACATCTCGGTATCTGTACATAGTTATTTACAGAGCATGTGGGACATGCTAGTTAGCTTTGGTAGTGCAATACACTGTTCCTGTTATTCTAATTTAAAGTGTCCTTTCCTTTGGCCATAAGTGTGCGTGTGTGCGACATGAGTGTGTGCCCGCTCATGTTAAAGTGTTAAGTGGCTGCTCGTGTGTGAGCGTGCACAGTGTGCGTGTCGTGTGTGTGTTCATGTGTGCTTGTGTGTGGACAGTTCAATGTTCTGAGCACTCAATGTTCATTGTTCATGGCTCTGATGGCCTGGGGGAAGAAGCTGCATCCAATGTAATAAAAAAAGTCAACCAACGAACTAGATTCTTGTACCGGATCTCCTCTCTGGTAAACAAGAATACCCTGAAGACTCTGGCAGGAGCACTCATTCAAGGGTACTATGACTATGCGTGCACCTCATGGTACCAAAGCACCTCAAAGGCGCTTAAAACAAAATTACAAACATCACAAAACAAACTGGTCAGACTACTACTTGACCTGAACCCCAGAACCCACCTCACCCCTGCCCACTTTGCCAACCTAGGATGGCTTAGAGTAGACAACAGAGTACAGCAACTTGCAATGGGCCTGGTCTACAAGATACACTATACGACCGGGGTGCCCATGTACATGTCAAAATACTTCCCAAAGGTCAGTGAATACCACAACCACTACACCAGAGGAAGCTCAACAAATCATGTTAAACCCAGATTCGGCTCAAACAAGGGACTAAACACGTTTCGCAATTATGCCACAACAATGTGGAACGCCCTACCCAAAGCTGTAAAGGAATGTGAATCCCTGCCCACATTCAAAACCGCTCTTAAAGAGCACCTACGGGAGGCTGCAATTCGAAACTGACCACCGTAAATGCCCAAAACCCCCACCACCTCCTAATAGACAGTCTCCTCACCACCGCATGTATATATTCCCTCCCCGCCGTATGTATATTTCCCTCCCACCCACCCACCCCCTCCTAATGTACAGTCCCCTCCCCATCATATGTATATACTCTGTCAGGATCTAGGGGTAACAGTACTGTATATTTGAATACCGTTATGTCACAAATGTATCAGTACTAAATACCTATATGTCCCTATGCCATAAATGTCATGTATGTTGTGTATGTCATAAATGTCTATATGAATTGAAAATGGGGGACCCTGATGGAAACAAGACAAACGTCTTTCTCAGGTCTGCATCCCCTTAACAATTGTATGTATTGAGCCGTACTGTATTGTACCCATTCTGCAATCTGTTAAATAAAGTGTTCATTCATTCATTCATTCAGTCTGGTTAGTCTGTGAGGTCAATGCACTGGACCAGGACATTAGTATAACTTTTATAACCATGTATCCATATTTGTCAATGATTAATCCCTATTGTTGAGCCTCCTCTCTCTCTCTCTCTGGGCCTCTGACAAATACAACGATGGGAAACAATTGAACTTTGTGGGGTACAACTCATTGTCCCCCTGGCTAGTGGAGTCTTGGGGGAAGCCTTGTTCTATTCATCTTCTCTCCATTCAGCAAACTGTATTGAGGATAACTAACCTATGTTTACAAGATGGAACGTCATTAGCTTAGCGGCTAACGTTAGCCCGTTGCTGCGCTAAAGCAAGTCTCCTCTCAGCCTCCTTAGCCAAATTGAAAGACCAAAACTATATGGCAAGGTCCGTGAGCAAGTGGAGAGAAACTCTGTACAATTGAACACTATGCAACGACCTAGGGCTGGGCGATATGGAAAAAAATCATATCGCGATAACGATATGATAATTTTATTTTATTTCTCGATATCGATAATTATCGAATTGTTATAAGTAGATTTTTTTTTATTTTTTTTTAACATTTTTTTTTATTTATTTATTTTTTTAACAACAGATGTATGTTTATTTTGCAGCAATTCTTTGTCATTGCCGCCATCTTTAGTGTTACATCCCCTCACACTCCAGTTCTCAGGCTGCAGCTGGTTTAAAAGCTAAAGTAAACCGGCTTCTCTGCTGGCTGTGGCTCCAGAGGAGTTGAACAGTTCTGGCTCTGCTAGTTTATTTTCGATCTTTTGGCGCTTTTTTGGTGGACAAACCACCGCACATGTGCACTGTGACTCGTGACTGGAGTCTAGTTCTGCTAGCACACATAGCCTACTGTGTACAGACGGTTTCAAAATGTATTTTAAATTAGAAAGCAAACAAAATAAATGGACAAGAGAAAAAGAAATCTGAATTTGGTCAGTATTGTCATTTGAACAAGCAAAGCCATTACTTTAAGTTGCAGGCAAGAAAGACAAGTCTGTCCACTGTCTCTGGTTTTAAAACTGCCCTGTTGCAGGTAAAAAAAAATAATAAAAAAAAAAAAAAAAAAATCGATTTTTTTTTAATTTCGATATTCGATATCGATTATTAAAATATATCGCGATATTTATCGTTATCGTTATATCGCCCAGCCCTACAACGACCACTGCAAACGGCGAGTGAATCGTCAACTAACGTTAACGTCATTGCTAGAGCTGCTCTAGTCTACCGCTCACAAGGTTTAGTCAAAATCCATACCGTAGTGCAAATTCATACCGTTTATACCGTATACCGTTTATACCGTCCCCCCCTACCTAGGCCTAACCTACCTCTGCTGTTTTGCATATAACCGTAGACAGAAGAGAATTACAAGACACTGTGGAAATGCATCATATCACACTTGATCACCAGCCATCCAAGCAGCCTTGTCAATCATATTACCACACTGACGTCACTGACTGTGAAACTGTGATTGTCAGGCATGTAGGAAGATCACATTGCAGCTAGCTAGTCCTGCAGTGCTTGGCTGGATTTACTCTAATCCAGCATAATGCTTCCAGCTCTCAGGGTCTTTTACTGAGGGCAGCTGTCAAACTTCTTTTCAAGCCTCAGTCTGCAAAAGAGAAAAGTTCGAAAAGTAACTAAGTATACTAGGATGGGGTAATTAAGTATACTGGGGCAGGGGTAATTAAGTATACTGGGGCAGGGGTAATTAAGTATACTGGGGCAGGGGTAATTAAGTATACTGGGGCAGGGGTAATTAAGTATACTGGGGCAGGTGTAATTAAGTATACTAGGATGGGGTAATTAAGTATACTGGGGCAGGGGTAATTAAGTATACTGGGGCAGGGGTAATTAAGTATACTAGGATGGGGTAATTAAGTATATACCGTTTATACCGTATACCGTTTATACCGTCCACCCCTAACGCGAGCCTACCCGAGTATACACGAGCGCCGCCGGCGATCATATGTGGAAAAAAGCGCCCCCTATCGTCTCCCAGATGACATAAGGGATTTTGGAATGGACTCAATGAAAATGGATGGGGAAGAAAATCCGGTACTCCACATTTTCCAGTCCACTGATCCAGCCGGGGTTACCACAGTTCATTCTGGAGCCTCTGAGACCCGCGGAATCATGTACTGCACTGTACACACGGTGGATCTATACACTTATCGATTTTTTCGAATGCTGATCAGGAATTGGAATATACCAGTTGGATACCATCTGATGTCAGGTAAGGAATCTATGTTATCAGTGTTAGGATAATCAGACTAATTTTGATGAAGTTATAAGCTGTTTTGTGAAATGGGCTCTTTCGGTTTCACTGTAAAAGTCCAAGAGGAAATCAACGCGGCGATTATCCGTGCGCGGCCCGAATGTGCTTGCGTGCACGTATAATATTGATCATCTAGCGTTTATTTGAAAACGATTCATAAATAGGCAGACGAATATCAACGTTGTGGAATATTCCAGTAAAAGACGATTTTCATAGAATGAACTGTTTTTTTTATCTCAAAACGGGTGCTTTTCTAAATGCTCTAAAACGGAAATGAAGCGATAAAAAACCAATCTGCCTTGACAGCACTGACTGGAAAATAGTCTTTGATAAGCGACGGGCAGATTAGACACATAGCCATAATTTAAAACATAGATTAGGCGATATTAACGTTAACATTGAAGTGGATGGTGGCATCAAGGGGGTAAAAAGGAAAACCCGGTGTGGCACGCAAAGTGTTAAGAACGGCTTGATGAATGTGGCGGTGGCTTTTCTTATTGTTCTCTTAACAGACAGGTAAGCAAGAATATAAGAAAAATAATAAGAGAGTATTGTTTTTATTTTTTATTTTAATTTTTTTTTACTATATATTTTTTTCCCCTCCTCTTTTTCCGATTTTTCTCCCATCCCACTGTTACTGCCAATTGTATTAGTACGGACGACCAGCCAAACTGAAAACAATGTGGAGAGGTGGGATCGAACACGCGAACCCAGCGTCTCCAGCATTGGTGGTGAGTGCCTTGCCCACTGCACCACCTGGCCGGCCTGAGAGTATTGTTGAATGAACCCCATTGTCTATTGGCTGAGCGAACCTGGCATTCGTGTGACATCACGTCCTGATTAATCAACCAGGAAATAACTAACGCTAGTTGTTGTCGGCGTTGAAAATTTATCATAATCACAAAATGCATTCAGTGCTGGATCTAACTAAATGGATTTATGGAAAGTTTAAGGCCGGACCACAAAGCTTCTGGAAGGGTTAGTGCGACACGCTACGGCTCTTCCTATTCGTACAGCGATGGTCTACCGGCAGCAAAAAAAGTGAGAAACTTTTTTCCCCCCACCAGTTAACCTGAAAGGCGTGCTGATCAGCAGTAATGCAATGTCATGCTTGTCGATTGATGAGAGTATTGATAAATAGACAAATTCATTAACACATTGACCGCCAGCAGCAGGGGGCGCTGATACCCCATTCATCGCCAGGTCTTTATTCAATGGATATAGTTTTAGACTGTGGCCCTGTTTAGACGGAAACGCTAGCAGGTGAATCCGCAAAAAAAAAATTTCGGATGTGCCTTTTGTTTATACGGGGAGAAACCGCAAAAAAGTGAGACCACCTTCCTGGGTGGAATTCCTAGAAACGATAAACCTTTGCGCTATCATCTAAACTGTCAAACCGCATAAAACTATGACGAAAGGGTTCTCAAGGCTCTCGCCGCGTGTACTGCTTACATCACAGGCATGCGCCAGTAGCCTAGAAGCGTAAACAAAGCATGTCTGATTCTATCCATGGCGATCACCTGAAGGCTACATTGGCAGTACTTTTAAATACACAAGAATCTGTCCCGCGGCTATCGCAACTATTAGTGACTGGAGCCACTGTCTGTGAGTGACTCTGCTTTGGTCCAATCACATTCCCCCACCCACAGTCTGCGAATCAGAGGCAGAGTAGGGCGGGTCTTCACAGCACGTCATGTGACATATGCGCCAATCGTGTGACAGCGGGGCTCCGTCGTCTCGAGTCTTTACAGCCTCGTCTGCACGCAGAATTCCATCCCAAAACACTAGTCTAAACGCAACATTAAAAGTGAGACCGCAAGTCGACTTTTGCGGTTTCTGTTCAGACTCTCTCCGTCTAAACATGGCCTGTGACATTTGCGAGTGCTTAAAATATATCTTATATTATATATATATGGGTCTAATAACGCCGTAGAGTCTCAGTGAGTTGCTTCTAGTCAACATGCCCGAGACAGATTGTTTATTCATCCGTACATTTCCGTTTTATACCGTTTTGAATAGAGTATGGTTTGGGTGTTTTTCAGTAATTCCAGGAAAAAGACGAGAAAAAGGCATTTTACTATAATCCAGTCATCACGTTGTAATTTTTCGGCTGATTATCTAATCATCCTGAAATCAACGCTAGATTATCATTATTATGTCTCCTCGTCCATACATGAAATGACCGTCGTAGCGGGGCGCTCAACCCGGAAGCACCACAGCTGGATTCGATCCCACTGTCTCTGTGGTGGTAGACAGACGCTTAGTACCAGTGGCGGACTGGCCATCGGGACGTTCGGGACGAATCCCGATGGGCCGGGACCAAAGTGGGCTGGTCCAAAAAAAAAAAAAAAAAAAAAAAATTATTTTTTTTTTTTTTTTTTTTTTTTACTTTTTTACTTTTTTACTTTTTTTTTTGGCCAGTGTGTGGGCCAGTGTGTGGGCCACTAATGTGGGCCGATGTGTGGGCCAGTGTGTGGGCCAGTGTGTGGGCCAGTGTGTGAGTCGGTGTGTGGGCCACTAATGTGGGCCAGTGTGTGGGCCGGTGTGTGGGCCAGTGTGTGAGTCGGTGTGTGGGCCACTAATGTGGGCCAGTGTGTGGGCCAGTATGTGGGCCGGTGTGTGGGCCGGTGTGTGGGCCAGTATGTGGGCCAGTCTGTGGGCCGGTGTGTGGGCCAGTGTGTGAGTCGGTGTGTGGGCCACTAATGTGGGCCAGTGTGTGGGCCGGTGTGTGGGCCAGTATGTGGGCCGGTGTGTGGGCCGGTGTGTGGGCCAGTATGTGGGCCAGTGTGTGGGCCGGTGTGTGGGCCAGTGTGTGGGCCAGTGTGTGGGCCACTAATGTGGGCCGATGTGTGGGCCAGTGTGTGGGCCAGTGTGTGGGCCAGTGTGTGAGTCGGTGTGTGGGCCACTAATGTGGGCCAGTGTGTGGGCCGGTGTGTGGGCCAGTGTGTGAGTCGGTGTGTGGGCCACTAATGTGGGCCAGTGTGTGGGCCAGTATGTGGGCCGGTGTGTGGGCCGGTGTGTGGGCCAGTATGTGGGCCAGTCTGTGGGCCGGTGTGTGGGCCAGTGTGTGAGTCGGTGTGTGGGCCACTAATGTGGGCCAGTGTGTGGGCCGGTGTGTGGGCCAGTATGTGGGCCGGTGTGTGGGCCGGTGTGTGGGCCAGTATGTGGGCCAGTGTGTGGGCCGGTGTGTGGGCCAGTGTGTGGGCCAGTGTGTGGGCCACTAATGTGGGCCGGTGTGTGGGCCGGTGTAGTGTGTGGGCCGGTGTAGTGTGTGGGCCAGTGTGTGGGCCATATGTGGGCCGGTGTGTGGGCCATTATGTGGGCCGGTGTGTGGGCCAGTGTGTGGGCCGGCAATAAAACAATAAACAAGTTGCATAAACTAAATCGGATTAAAAATGATCACAGTTCTGGTTTGCCTTAAGATGCAGTTTAAGATGGGTCTTGAACATGGAGTATGTAGGGCACTCTCTAATCACAACTGGCAGGCTATTCCAGTAGTTACCACTTTTAACAGAGAACACAGTTTTTGCAATGGTATACCGAAAAGGCACCTTACAGTCCCCTCTACTGATGGCCCTGGTGGTAATGCCAGTGTCTGCTTTCTGTTGGATGAACTCATTCAATGGGGGAGGGGCAAGTCCATGCAGAACCTTGTACATGAAGCAAGTATATTTGAAAACTTGGAAATTCTCGAAACTTAGCATGTTATGTTTTTCTAAAACATTACAGTGATGAAATGAAATTGGTTTCCTATCAAATACTTTTATGGCTTTTTTGTAGAGTAATTATATTGGTGTAAGAGTAGTGACATATGAAAGAGACCAGTTGATAAAACAGTAGGCCTACTCGATGTGTGATAAAATCATTGAATGCAGAAACATCCTTGAACAGGGCCTGATCTGCCTGAAGTTTTCGATGTTAAACTTGACTGTTTGTCACTTTATTCACATGACTTTTTGAAGGTCAATGTAGAGTCCAATGTGACCCCAAGATACTTGAATTAATGTACAATGTCCAGCTCCGCCTCTCCCAGAAACACATTAGAGTGAGTGACCTCTACTGGTGACTTTGTGAACATCATACACACTGTTTTCTTGGTGTTAAGTGAAAGACATGCTTTTGTTAGCCAGTCTTGAATGAGACATGAGACATCAGTGAATGAGATTCACGTTTCCTCCCAACCGCGAGTAGGCCTAGAAGCGCAGAAATGGAGAATGCAAAAAAAAGAAAGGGTGGAGCTGAAAAAGCTAGAATTAAAAAACTAAAATTGCTAGTAAAAGACGCAGAACAATGTTCTAAAATTACAGACATGTTTACCCGCTGCTGCTGCTAATGATGATGAAGTTCAAGTGGAAGGAACCAACAGTAACATGACAGGTGCATGCAGTAGCCTAGTGCATATTCTACTGTTGGTGTCTGCCGGTTCATGAGGGCTAGCTAGCCTATACTAGCTCTTGCAGTGATTTCAGTCATTCTATTACAAGACAATGTGCTTTCCGTATTCCTGATTCCTTACAGCACGTGGACGTAAATAGTTGTGACTCGTGACGTTTTTTCTCGGACTAAAAGTTTAGTTAGCAATGTTAGGACTAGTGCCCACCACAGCATCAGAAGCTAAAGTGCTAACCTAGAGAGCCAATCAGAACCTAGGACGGGCTGCAAATTAATCGGCTACTAATATTATAATAGTAAATACTAAAATAAAATACTATTATGTTCCCTTCCAAATTTTCATGTTGATATAATATTGGTAATCTAATTGATTGAATTGATTAGTTGCCATTTTACATGCTTAAATAAGATGTACCTTAGAATTCCCAACTGTTAGCCATGTTCTCGATCTGTATATGATTAGTCTCATCTACATGTTTGTAAATAACCACAGCTAACTAGCTTAAGCTAACAACTAGGTCAACTACTACCCTGTAGTTAAACATATGTGATTGCATATAACAGCTAACTGCTACAGCTAAGTTGGTAGTTAGCCTATTCCATTAATGTTGAATCTATTTATGAAGGTTGTTGATGGTGGTTGGCGCTGATTAGCAGACATGATTCCGTCAGTCTGCCACAGGGCAGCTGTGTTTGCTGATGCTGCTCACAACCACCAGTAGTGTATGACTGTGTGAATGCTTGATGGTTTCTGTGAAGCGCTTTGTGGAACAATGCTGATATACAGTTAAGAATGAGTAATTCGCTTTTGGTTTTTAAGAAAAATTTGTAAAGCTATTTTTGAAAACTACAGGGGTGAATAATACTGTTTTCTTTTGCTATTTTCTTTTAGAATACTGTTTTGGAGTCTTAATTTTTTTAATTTTTGTTTTTTTTTATCCACTTTTTCTCCCATTTTCTACATTTTCTCCCATCCCAATTTCGTATCATCCAATTCAACCCTCCCCTGTCACGAACGCTGTTTCTTGCCTCCCACAAGCCGGCTGCAATGTGGACTAAGTCATACATAGCACAAGTCCCCTCCGGTACTTGAGGTAATAGTAGTCGCATCTTTTCACCTGCGCAGCTCGATCTCTCAGTGGCGAGGAGTAACGCGTGGGAGGCTCACGCTGCCCCCGACACTTCCTGATTCTACTGCGCAGGCACACCAACCGACCTGTAGGAGTCGCTGTCCACAACGCCCAATCCCCACCCATCAGTTTCCCACCCCCTAATACGGCCAATGTGTATTAGTATGAACGACCAGCTAAACTGAAAGCAATGTGGAGCGCTGGGCGTCTCCAGTATTTGTGGCGAGCGCCTTGCCCACTACGCCACGTAGCCGCCAATTTTTTAAATTTTTGTTAAGAATATAGGACAGGCATATATAAGCATTATGCTTCAGTCTGTACCTTTTCAGTCACTGTAAAATCAAATATTGTTAAATGATGGGGTATATTGTATTGTGTGAGATGATGACTGAATAAACTACTACTACTACTACTACTACTACTTTGGGTGTTTTCAAAAGGCTGAAAAACGCTGTATGAATTCAAGCCATTATTATTGATTGCTGATGTTCTTCTTATGCAGTTGACTCTGAGGAAAGAGAGAGAGAGAGAGAGAGAGAGAGATGGGTGTCTGGGAGGAAGTGGGGGGTCTTTCAATGTTGATTAAACGGCAAGCAACTAATGTCATGAGTGCCAAATTAAAGGACAATAAATCCAATCTAACTGAAATTGTGTAGCACAGACCTTTCTATTAGGGATGCTCGATATTGGCTTTTTTACCGATACCGATATACCGATATTGTCCAACTCTTAATTTCCGATACCGATATCAACCGATATCAACCGATACCGATATATGCAGGGTTTCCCGCCCCAAGAAATGGAATAATTTCAGGTAATTAACATTACATATCTCTTGTTGTGGAATTAACACAACATTATGCATACTTTTGACAATAAATAAAATCAGAATTGGTTCTTACTTGCTTGCCTGGGTAAATAAAGGTTATAGAAATGTAAATAAAATATTATTTCTTTAAAACCGATACAGATATTTTTCGATATCACATTTTAATGCCGATATCGGCCGATAATATCGGTAGGCCGATAATATCGGACATCCCTACTTTCTATGGATCAAAACCTCAATATTATTATGGTGTAGTTAATACTTCATGTATCCTTAATCCCTAGGCTAATGAGGCACTAAGATGTTAGTAAAAAAAAAACATATGCCAATGACGGGAAGTAACGGTATATGTATGTGTGTGTCTGTGTGTGTGTGTGTGTGCACTGTGCATGAGTGCACATCTAGGGGCGGTGTGTAGATTTGGTCTCCCTGATGTTGACTCCTCTGGACAAGTGTTTCATAACGCCCGTTGTGTGGGCCGGTTTCGGGGCCGGTGCATGGGCCGGTGCGTGGGCCGGTGTGTGGGCTGGTGCGTCTGAATGTCCCGGGCTGAATTTGTGTCCCAGTCCGCCACTGCTTAGTACGCTGCGCTACCCGGCCGCACCTGCAACAGCCCATTTTCAATGAGATGCAATAGCTCCACCTGGCAGTAGAGGGCGGTGTTGACCGTCTGCCAGCTCAGACAGGCTCTGAAGGGTATACCAGAGGCTGCAGCTATGAATTATGAATAGATACAGCGAATAAACGAAATATAACGATCCCAAAAACGAGTTAACTCGTGTCTGGCACTCAACGCATGGCGGGCAATAACGAGTTAACTCGTTTTTGACGCAGATTGTGTTAATGTAGGCTATATTAAGCAGCACATATAAATGAATAACTAACTTAGTTAATTAATAATTAACATAAATAGCATGGTAATAATACGTAGGTTATTGATCAATGAATGTATTGATCAATTAATTTATATTACAAATGATACACCAGTAGAAGTCATGTTATTTCCTCATTGTCCTTGCTGTGTCGCCTGTCCGCCTGATTTTGGAAAAATGCCTGAAATGCAAGCCGATGCTACCTCATAATAACAAATACATTTACACCGGCTTTGATGTGGTAATAATGTAGATCTTATCATTAATATTCGGATTTAATTTGAATTTGCCTAATTTCAGCCTAAATTCATATTCAAATTGTAATTCTTAGGAACAATTGACAATG
The DNA here is from genome assembly GCF_963971535.1 of Notolepis coatsorum. NCBI lineage: Eukaryota > Metazoa > Chordata > Actinopteri > Aulopiformes > Paralepididae > Notolepis > Notolepis coatsorum. The sequence goes on along the minus strand of NC_140184.1, from coordinate 8,806,765 downwards.
CTAATACGTGTCTCATCTTAAGTATGGGAGCACAGATTTTCTGAATAAAGAGAGTTGTGCTTTTTTCCACGCTGAACAAATTACGTTTTTCATTTTAAAAGGGCATTTAAAAGGATACAATTAACGGAAAAACGGATCCAATATCTATGGCTTAAAACCAATTTCCAACCATTTGTTACACTTTAAATGAAAAACAAAAGTATTTCTTGATTCAGAACTATTTTATAATGGATGAACAAAACTGTCAATGCGAATGGTTGATTTGAATTTCAAGGACTTTTTAAGCACCTTGTTAAAAATGGGTTGTTTTCAAGGAATTCCAGGCCTTGACTTTTTTTTGTCAACAATCAAGCACTTTAAGCACTTCAAGGACCTTGTGCGAACCCTGCAATCCCATCATTTAAGGTTCTTATTGGTCAGCTACAACATCATTATTGGAATGGAATTATGGAAACTATGGGACCCGTTCTAATGACTGACTGGTCCTTAAGGTCCAGTTTGCTCTGAACAGGGTATGTTAGCATTTTGCTATGATGCCCCTCTAGCTCAGGGAATGAACTCCAACAGTCCTTACAGCTTGAGATTCTCCCCTCTGTTGCATAATTTAAAACCTTGATCTCCAACCTTTGTCAATCAAGTCGTACATGTTTTAATTGATTTGTTATCCTTACTTGTCCCTCACCTTGTTGTCTTATTGTTGTGATTTTATATGCTGCTGTGTGATTTTATATGAATTATTTTGCTCATTTCTATATGTATAGGCCTACACTCGATGTGACTGTAAATGAGGGAAACCTCAGTTGCCTTTTCAAGTTTAAATAAAGGTTTCAAATTAAATCATGCATTGCTCCTTCGTTACCGTTCGTCACCACGGGTCTGTCACTCTGTCACCAGGTTTTGTAATAGGCAGCCTGACCCAGCCTCCTTCCCCTCTCCGGGTCGTTCAAAGTGCCCACAGGGCAGGACCACCAAGTCTTTCATGTCGCCTGTCTTGGACCCCTCCCCCTTTCCTCCGCCGTGCCGCCTTTGTTGCCAGGCGAACAAAACGCTGAGAGCCAACGGGCTTCTGACATTAATGCCCCCCCCTGCCCCCATCCTCCTTTTTACCTCCGCCTTGTAAACTATTTGAATTTCATGACCGGCGATTACCATTTTGCTCAGCTAGAGAATGAGAGAATAGGGTTGGAACTTCTTGACGAATTATTCCATAATTCATAAGATATCTCTGTGACCATTCTCTCGCCATAAATAAAGCCTGAGATTTTCAAATCTGCATCGGATGATGATGTACAAGCTTTAAAGTAGTTTAAATAGTTATTTTCTGACTGCATTTTCAAAAATAACTTCTCATGACCGGAGAGTCCTACCTGGTGTCCTAGTCAAACGACCCTGCACCTGCCATCAGAATGTCTCATGGTGTCCTAGTCAAACGACCCTGCACCTGCCATCAGAATGTCTCATGGAGTCCTACTCAAACGACCCTGCACCTGCCATCAGAATGTCTCATGGAGTCCTACTCAAACGACCCTGCACCTGCCATCAGAATGTCTCATGGAGTCCTACTCAAACGACCCTGCACCTGCCATCAGAATGTCTCATGGAGTCCTACTCAAACGACCCTACACCTGCCATCAGAATGTCTCATGGAGTCCTACTCAAACGACCCTACACCTGCCATCAGAATGTCTCATGGAGTCCTACTCAAACGACCCTGCACCTGCCATCAGAATGTCTCATGGAGTCCTAGTCAAACGACCCTGCACCACCAGTGGCCAGTAGGGCTGGCCCAGAACATTTGAATGGTTCGTTCTATATTGGCATTTCTGTGTGTAGATAATTTGGCTAAATGATTGTCCTGTTTGTTCATTGCGAGCCACCATAGCTGTGTGTGTGTGTGTGTGTGTGTGTGTGTGTGTGTGTGTGTGTGTGTGTGTGTGTGTGTGTGTGTGTGTGTGTGTGTGTGTGTGTGTGTGTGTGTGTGTGTGTGTGTGTGTGTGTGTGTGTGTGTGTGTGTGTTATAGCTAGGCTATAGTCAGTGTTGGAATAACGTTGTTACACACGTCTTCATCTCCCATCAACACGGTTAGATTAGCATACTGTAATAATTCAGGTTATAAAAGCTCCTAAGGTACTTGTAAAATTATTCAATGGCTTTATATTCTCATATATCATACATCTATGATAGTTAAAGGGTTAACCTTATGTAGTGTGGTAGTGAAAGGGTTAACCCTTTGTCGTGTGGCAGTGAAAGGGTTAATATGTGAGTTAAATAGTGAGTTAAAAGCAGAAGCAGTGGGAGGAGCTGCCATTGTGATTACATTCCGACAGAACACTTGACCTAGCTGCCTACGGTATTCTGGTCAGAAGATTATTATTGCAGCTTTAAACAAGAGTTTTGCACAAATACGTGAGATGTCGGGTTAGAAAATTAACACTTTGAATGTAATAATAATCCTATATATCAGAGGGTAAATTGCGGGCCCAGGAGTTCAAAACATTGAATGATTGATTGATTGATTTTTGTATTGACAGATTGCAGAATGGGTACAATACAGTACAGCTCAATACACATACAATTGTTAAGGGGATGCAGACCATAGAAAGACTTTCGTCTTGTTTACATCAGGGTCCCCCATTTTCAATTAATAATGAGTTGAAATGAATGAATACAAATCTGATCCAATCAGATAGGGATTACAAGTTTTGACCTCCTGGGCCCGACATCAGGTTAGATTATTCCATAAACGTCCTCATCGTTTGACATAATACAGTACCGTAGCCCCAAGGCAAGGCGTACTACACAAAGTCAGCTATAGGCTACACACTGGAACTCCAATATAACTTGTCCTTGGCAAACAGTGGCCAGTGATCTACCATTAATCAACACTGATTACATGTATTGATCTGACAGAGCGTGGAGGATACCCAGTTTAAAGGGTTCACCAGACTGGAAACAGAGACTCCCGCTGCTAGTGCTAAACATCTCTTTCTATCCCACCTGAATGGAATGATGACTTTCATAGGACATTATGAAGTAGGGCAGGTGGCGTAATTATATATCACAATAATTAGAATGACTCCTCTTCTTTTCCATTACAATATAGGAATGTCTGATCACAAAGTGTGTCTGACTCTCACCTAGACTGCACAGACTACAACGTATAACATATGACATATATCATGCCAGTTAGGGTACTTTATGTATACTGCACCTGTATATTGTATACTGTATACTTTACTTACTCATCGTATATAAGTGTTATTGACCATATTTATTGTAAAGTATAATATAACTGATAGGGCAGGGGTGGCCAACCAGTCAGAGACTAAGAGCCACAAAAAAATGACTGTGGTACCACAAAGAGCCACACCATATACCAGCGTTTCTCAACCTTTTTTTTCAGTCACGGCACCCTTCATGTGTTTATAGGTCTCACCCTCTGGCCTCTGAAGTTGCTAATGTCTTTTTTATGTGGGCATCACAGGGTTAAAAGTACCCTGTGAGACCCACGGTTGCAAAATTACAAAATCACTTTTAGCCATTTAAAAAAATAATGTTTATTTAAAAAATGTTAAAGGGGAACTATTTTACTATTTCTTTCACTATTTGGGCACTTTTACACAATTCCTGTGAGTCTATGGAACACCTAGGTTTTTAAAAAAAAAATGCATTGTTTTGTATTTCTAATCAAGTACTAAAAACCGCATTTTTCTACCTCAAGATCTTAAGCCGTTTTGAGGCTGGGCTCCAACCACTGTGTGGCCTGGTGCCAACTGCCACATCAACTGCCACATTATTATGCAGCTGAGAAATCTCTGACATCACAGATATGCACATTTTCAGATGACTCAGTTCAGTGAGGGTGAATATTGTGAGAGGAAAATTGGAAGAATTCGCCAATATGAGAATTAGAGACATATATCCTATTAATATAAGTCCACATAGCTAAGAAACAATGGTAAACACTGAAAAAAGCCATTTATAAGATAGTTCCCCTTTAAGCACATGTATAGTCAATTGGTCCTGTTGTTCAGCCTCACAATGCTATTTGATAGTAAATGTGTTTATATGTCCCACCCTCTGGCCTCTGAAGTTGCTAATTTCTTTTTAATTTGGGCCTCACAGGGTTAACCTCTTAAGCCCGAGATATACAGTAAAAGTGTATATTTTCAGCATTATGTTTGTTTACCAATTATTTTAACTGTTATTAGTGAAATATAAGATTATAGAAATCTCAGGGCATTGAGTCGGAAACCGGCGCATATTGACAGGAGGAAGTGGCACAGCCAAAAGTGAGTGTAGTCTTTTGAAGGAAGAGACTCAAGGCTTTCAAATTTCGAAAAACTACCCTACCCAGCTCACACCAGCCCCTGTCAATCATCTGACTTCTGGATTTACTTTTTAATTTCTCTTATTTTTTGGGATTATCTCCCACAAACCTGAACGTTATTGCCATAAAACAGAACGCAGTTAGTTTCTCTACCTTTCTGTGAACGTCTTGCAAAAAACGGTGTTGCAATATGATGAAAAATGGTGGAGAAATTTACATTATAAAAAAGATGGCAGAATTCAGTACTGTATCTACAAAACCTTCTGTTTAATCATCTTCCCTTTATTAATTTGCTTAGATTTTTCAGGTCTGGTCAATTTTAGCATGGTGTTATTTACAGTCAAAGATAATTTTTTTTTTTAAATAGAATTGATATTCTCCTTTAGTTCATTACAATTTACTCAAGCCTAGTAACAGACACACTATTTCTGACACTGATCCATATATGTCCCTAGATTCAGATACCAAGAACATGCAAATGGACCACTTAAAAAAAAAGTTGTAAATGTTTATTCTACGTCCTTATGGAATGAGTGACATAAAAAAAAAAAGTAAAAAAAAAAAAAAAAAAATTAAATTTTTTTTTTTTTTTTTATTATTTTTTTTTTTTTTATGGATGGAAGAGCCGCACATTGACGGGCAAAGAGCCGCATGCGGCTCGCGAGCCGCGGGTTGGCCACCCCTGTGATAGGGCATACAGACCCTCATCTGCACCTTGATTACACTGCCTACTTGCACATATTCTTATATTCAGAGTTAATTATATTGTTTACACTGCTTATTTTTACTTTTTCTACTGTACTATAATTGTATTGCCTATATTTATGTCTCCTACTATTGCCATGCCCATACCTGTACCTCCCCTCCCCCCTCCCCCCTGCTGCTGTGAAGCCTGAATTTCCCCAAGGGGATCAATAAAGGAATATCTTATCTTATCACAATATCTGCTCATGTATGGAAAATCAAATGTTAGATAATCCAATTGATATTGGACTGCATGGTAATATGTTAATTGTTACCATAATATATAGATATTGAATTTAATTGAATTTGTTGTATATGTATGGTACGGTATCAAAATGTATATAGTAATCTTTATTTTAGTCATCTTATTTTATTCTATGCTAAATGTATTGTATTTTTATCTTATTGTATCTGCACTGCACACTTTTAGTAATCTTTATTTTAGTCATCTTATTTTATTCTATGCTCAATTTATTGTATCTTATTTTATTATTAAGAATCGATCTTATTATTAACTCATTCAGCGCCAGTCACGATGATAGTCGGGTTAACTCGCCGACCGTTCAGTGCCAGACCCGAGTATAGTCGGGTTTTAATCGTTATTTCTTTTATTAGCGATATCCATTGATTTTCATCCATCCAGCCTGATGTTATCGTTGGGAATGGGTCTGAGCTTGCAAAAGGGCAAATACCGCCGCCTACGCCTTCCAGCTGGTATTACACCCCATTGGGAATGGTGTAGTTTCTTTTCTGGGACGATCCGAGCCGTGCGGGCGGGGTTTAAATACTCAGGCGAGGTAGGCCTCAACAACGATGTCATCGAACAGTAACCCCGCCCGCCCGTCAGTGTGTAACGGTCTGTAATGTGGTACGGACCTCCACGAGCAGTATTTGGAATGGCGATCAGATAATTGGATTATTTCTTTTGCATTACATCAGATATAAGGTAAGAACACTATATATAAATTTGATTGTTGATCTGATATTTATTTCTACCCCGATCAACGGTGTATCTGTGTGTGTATGTGTGGCTGTGTGCCGTTGGTGGCAGGAGGGGGGGGGGGGGGGGGGCCCGCGGTCCAGGGCTCTTTTCATTCTTGCACGAGGAAGGATAATAATGATGATCTAGATTCGATAATCAGGCAACGTGTTTTGTGTATTCCACTAAAGGGCTATTATCGCGTCTTTTCCTGGGATTACTAGAAATCACCAAAACTATACTCGTATTCAAAACGGTATAAAACGGAAATGTACAGATGAAAAAACAATCCGTTTTGTACATGTTGACTGGAAGCAACTCACTGATAATCGACGGGTGTATTAGACGACCCATAGCTATAATTTAAGATATATTTTAAGCACTCGCAAATCTCGCAGTCCCCCCATTGATTAAAGCGGTGGCGTTCTAGCGCCATCTCGCGGATTAAGCTCCGGCGCTGAATGAGTTAAGATAGAAGCTGCTATGGACGAGGACCACAATAAATAGAATTTCACTGTTCTTGCTGTAAAGTGAAATAAGTGACAATAAAGGAATCTGAATCTGAATGAGAATGACGAAGGTTAAGTTATGTATGATCATGAATGAATGGCGCTTTACAATGTAGGGTGTAAATTGCCTTCACCACCACTCTGTAACACCCAACCTTGGGCTATGCAAGCTAAATGGCTGCCATACACTGGCACCAGGCACACATAACACATAACACACTGGCTGAGTGGCTCAGGAGACAGGGATTGATATCAGCCAATTAAGGGGGGGAGGGATGATTAGGTGGCCTTGATGGCCTTGAGACCTGAGTGGGAATTTGGCCAGGAACGTTGAGGAACACCCTACTCTTTGCGAAAAGCGCCCTGGGTTCTTTAACGAACAAATTCAGTCGCATCCTCGGTTTAACGTCTCATCCGAAGGACGGATGGACAACAACACCACTTTCCAACAACGGCCTTGACTGGGACTCAAACCGGTGATCTTCCGGTCCTGAGTCCGGAGATCCACGCTGCTGGACATGTATATGGATCGTTGTTGTCAACAACACTACACAGAAATGGCCGGAAGAGAATGTACAGAGGCAAAAAATTACATTTTAAAAAGTAAGCGTGAATTTGCAATTGCTGCTACTTTTATGAGATAGGCAAGTTGAAGAGGTGGGTTTTGAGCAGTTTTTCAAATGAGAGTTGGAGTGTTGCGGAGTTCTGCGGGGAGGGAGTTCCAGAGGGTGGGAGCTGCCACACTGAAAGCTCTGTCCCCGAAGGTCCGCAGTCTGGTTCGGGGGATGGAGAGCTGACCAGTGTCCGTGGATCGCAGGGGCCGTGACTGAGTGTAGGGGTGGAGGAGGTCAGTGAGGTACTGAGGTGCCAGAGCATGGAGGGATTTGTAGGTGAGCAGGAGGGTTTAGTGCAAAACCTGTGGCAGCCGAGTGGAGACATTTTTGTGGGCCAACCTACCACCCAACCAACCAACCAACCAACCAACCAACCAACCAACCAACCTACCATCCAACCTACCAGCCAACCAACCAACCTACCAACCAAAATACCAACCAACCTACCAGCCAACCTACCACCCAACCAACCAACCAACCAACCAACCTACCATCCAACCTACCAGCCAACCAACCAACCTACCAACCAAAATACCAACCAACCTACCAGCCAACCTACCAACCAACCAACCAACCAACCAACCAACCTACCAACCAACCAACCTACCAACCAACCAACCAACCAACCTACCAACCAACCAACCAACCTACCAACCAACCGACCGACTGACAGACAGAGTGACCTATAGAGCTAAAATAATAATAATAATAATAATAATAATAATAATAATAATAATAATAATAATAATAATAATAATAATAATAATAATAATAATAATAATAATAATAATAATAATAATAATAATAACAATAATAACAACAATAATAATGAGAAGGGAAAAAATGCGATATAATAAACTATATTGACAATTACTCTCTCGTTCTCTTCCCTATGTCTCTCATTTCCCCCATTTGTCATCTAAAGGAATCTGCCTGCATCCTATCAGTGTAGAGTGGGGGGGGGGGGGTATGCTGTGCACACACACACACACACACACACACCGCGCACACACATAACATTTGTATTTTTCTGAGCTAAACCAAGCTGTGTATAGAATAAATTATTGTATATTATGTGTATTGAATAAAGTCAAACCATCACCTCAAAATGTCAATTCGTACTGAATCTGAAAATGTGTGCATCATAACACACATAATGAATAGATACAAGAGGTATAAGAGGATGGATGGATGGATGGACAGACGAACAGACGGATGAACAGACAAACAGACGGACGGGTGGACAGACAAACGGTTACACACCGTTCTCTGAAGCAAGTGAGGAACCCTCTGTTGGTGGGCACTGGGCAGCATCCTTAAAAGCAAATGCTTTTAATTAAACTAAGAGCTCCCCACTCATCACCAGCCGCTGCATTACTGTTATTGCTGAGGCACATTTCTGACTAATGTCTTATGACATATTGCAGGGTAAAAAAAAAATGTACACCACAGTACAGAAATCATGTAGAGTCGAGACTAAACACAACTTCATTGAAGTACTTGCCAACTCTGTTTAAATATTGGTTTAGTAAACCAATCGTCCAACCGGCTGGCTTGATTGTCCTTTGAGCTTTGATGAGTAGATTTGACCTGTTTAAGAGATTCAACCCATGTGGGTGTCTTTCCCTCCCCCCCCCCCTCTCTCTCTCTCTCTCTCTCTCTCTCTCTCTCTCTCCCTCCACTCTGCTCTTTTTCATATTAACAGGCTAGAGCTGTATGCTCCCAGCCAGACCAGCTCTCAGACCAACAACCCGAGGTGTGAGCAACACAGGGATTCCGCCTCTCATCAGCAGCCAAACAGGGATTGGTCTGATTCCTAACTTCTAACCACCCTGATGTAAACAAGACGAAAGTCTTTCTCTGGTCTGCATCCCCTTAACAATTGTGTGTATTGAGCTGTACTGTACTGTACCCATTCTGCAATCTGTTAATAAAGTTTTCAATCAATCAATCAATCAATCAATCAACCAGCCGGTAGAACTACAGGAACCTTACTCAAGATCTCCATCTAGTGGTGACATCGCTCACTACACAAAACCAGCCTTCACACTACTCAGCGACGGACGCTGCTGTATCCTGCTCGATGACACCTCCTCCTGTCCCATCCAGAGACATTCATTACATTTAATAATATTACATGTATATCGGTAATAAATGGCTCTGGTTAAATATAACCAACGACGTGAAAACATGTTATTCTTTGTACACTGCAATAGCTGGCTGGCAAATAGATCAAAGTCAACATGATCGTGAATAAAGTATATGGTCAGTTTCAAAGGAACCAATCACACCCAATTAGGGCTAGTTTCTCTTTCTCATAATTTAATAAAATGTATATATATATATATATATATATATATATATATATATATATATATATATATATATATATATATATATTTTTTTTTTTTTTTTTTTTTTTTTTTACAGAACATGCATGGTCTGTCTCCATAAATTCAAGGAGAACTCTTGAATTTAAGATATTTCTAGAGTCCTGAATTTTCTTTTGAAAGTTTGCGTGTGATATTATCCACAAGTAGGCTATACCACAATATACCGTAGTCTAAAAACTTTCCCACTGGCCTCTTATGAAAATCTGCGAGACACATTACTCTATCGTAGTTAGTAGCTTAGTTATGATTAACAAACACATTTTATGTATCTGTGCTTTCGGCACGAGGCACGACTCGAGTCGAGCATGTTGTATAATTAAAAATAATATACATATACATTTTTATATACATAATATTATGTATCAAAAACAGAATAATACAACTCGGCCTACCTTTTCGAATCGTTAGAAAGGACCGTTCTTATTAAGTGAAGTTCATTGAAAATTGTCGAAAGTGAAGATGTTCAACTGAATCCGAGGTTATGTTCCAACTTCGGCTCGTGCTCCTCGCCTCTCGTCTCCTCTCTGCAGTACAGCAGCGCGCGTGTGGCTCTCATCTCCAGCGCGAGCTCTCACCTCCTCTTTGCTCTGCAGTTACACAGCGCTGGCGCGGCTTGTTTTGATGCCACTGACGTCACACACGGGTGAAAAAGGCATTCTCGTCGTCAGACCTAAATTAAGGGGGAACATCGCCGCGATTTAAGAATCCAAAAGCTAGAAAGAATCTAACTTATGACATCATCGCCGGGTATAAAGTCTGGAGCTGCTCCACAGACAATGAATGAAGGACCCACATAATTTTTGTTTGAGTTTTTATACTCAATACTCAAATGAGCTTTATTCTGGTAGTGTTTTCACTTCTGAAACAGAAATGTATCATATGAAATCAGAACATGCCCCTGCCCCCTGGGTGCTCTCATAAAAAACATTAAAAAAATGTTTTACCTATATATGTCATTGTCCATGGAGCAGCTTCAAACGTTATATGACATCACAAGTTTACATTTTTGGATTAGGGAGATTATTTGTTCTTCTCACTAATATTTTGGACTGTCTCTTAGACCATAGGAATGGAATAATATAAGATATTCCTTTATTGATTCACTTGGGGAAACCTGGGCATCATAGCAGCATGGGGGAGGTGAGGTACAGGTATGGGCAGATTAATAGTTGGAAGACGTAAATATAGGCAATAAAATTATGAGTCTGTGGCTGAACGTCTCATAGAGGGGGAGGGAGGGGTTCTCCAGGATAGCAGCCAGCTCCCTTCTCATCCTCCTCTCTGCCACCACTTCTAGTCTGACCAGCTCGACTCCCACCACAGAGCTAGCCTTCCTCACCAGCGTGTTCAGTTTGTTGGTGTCCCTTGAGTTGATGTATAGCCCCCCCAGCATACAAAGGCAAAGAAGAGGATGCTGGCTACTACAGACACAACTGCAGCAGTCTATTGCACACAGTGATACAATTTGAGGCTGTTTCCATAGACAAATGAATGGGGCACTAATGTTTGTGTGAGCTCCAAATCAGATATGTTAGGAATACGAGGCTATGTCCTCCTTTGGGTGTAAAAATAAATAAATAGAAAAAAGTAAAGAAAGAAAGAAAGAAAGAAAGAAAGAAAGAAAGAAAGAAAGAAAGAAAGAAAGAAAGAAAGAAAGAAAGAAAGAAAGAAAGAAAGAAAGAAAGAAAGAAAGAAAGAAAGAAAGAAAGAAAGAAAGAAAGAAAGAAAGAAAGAAAGAAAGATTAAGATTTTTTTTTTTTTTTTTTGTCATGCAGCAACAAACACATGTAAGATGAACAAGTCTTTATTTGTTATGCAGCAACACACACACACACGTAAGAAGAAGAAGTAGTCTTTATTTGTCATGCAGCAACACACACATGTAAGATGAACAAGTCTTTATTTGTTATGCAGCAACACACACACACGTAAGAAGAAGTAGTCTTTATTTGTCATGCAGCAACACACACATGTAAGATGAACAAGTCTTTATTTGTTATGCAGCAACACACACATGTAAGAAGAAGAAGTCTTTATTTGTCAAGTCAAGTCAAGAGTTTTATTTGTCACGGCATACAAGTATACAATGAAATGCGGGTGGTCTTGCCCGCAACGATGTGCAATACAGTGGTACAACATATTGTTAGATCCTGATCGATCTGGCCAGTATCACGTCTTCGTCTGTTTGGCTCTCCATCCAATTCCTCTGCGTTGTGTCATTTTAATGGTCCTGACGTCTCCGATACTGGCTGATAAAATCCTTATCTCTCCCCGTTAGTACCATCCGCAAACCATAATAATTCTCCGCCTCCGTAAGAATTCGACACTTCGACAACGTGAAATACCTTATAAGGAGAAGCGTTGTTTATTCAATAAACGGAACCTCATAATCAGATGTTATCAGATGTTATCAAATTGTATCGTCCTTGCTATTCAGTCCAATGGTGATCAGGCCTGGTCGTTAGCCAAGACCATCCTCGTGGTAGCCGAAGCTAATGATGATGTGTCATTCTTCCCCCCCCCCTCCGTGATGAGAGGAGAGAGAGTCTCTTCTGGTTTCTTCCCTCTTAGTCTCAGTCAGATTTTTAGTCTGCCCTACACCCGGAAACACAGTTCGACTTATAGATCTTCATCGTAGCAACGACGGCCCGCCTTCTGGTTGTCATGCGACGTGCTGTCATGACAACTGCTAACCTTTCACACATTAAAATGCAGTTTCTACTGTTTCATTAAGATGAACCGCTCTCCCTCGCTCTGGGAGACACTCGCTATCAGTGTTGTGTCTTCAGCTCGGAATTCAAAACAAACACCCTCCTCGCGGCCTGTGCCTGTTTCTTCTCCACCGTCAATATCATCCCGTGATGATAATGATATTACCCTCTTAAAGCAGTTTATAAACCAAATATACATTGAAAAACCACCATTTTCTCTCAATCCCCCCTTGATTCTTATCACCCCTTCAGAATCATAAATCATTATTTGGTTTTTTAATTAATTATGCCAAAAATAGACTGTGGTTGAAGCAAACCAACCTCATCTCTTGTGCACAAGAAATGAAGACGGCCCACGGTCAACCCAGTGATCTTGCTGCCTGATGTCTGTTTGCGTCCCCCTTCGTGCACAAAGGGAACCGAAACAGACCACCAAAACTAACAACATCCAACGACTCATAACAATTAGGGCCCCCCTGTCTGCTCCCAATAATTATATCCTGTTGTTTTACTGTTTTCCCTCTTATCTACCTTCTATATATATATATACTTCTATACATATATCTTATATATGAATCCTCCATTTATATCTCATACTCCTAATCAATGAACACAGGACTTCTCGCTGTTTGTCTCATCTCTCGATCTCCTGATTGACTCTGAAAGGAAGTCCCTGTTTGTCCATGATTCACCGCCCGTGCTCAAAACGCTCTCTAAACAGCGTCTCCGCAGGAAAGCCCTCGTCTCCGCAGGAAAACCCCTCCGATGTCCGCCTCGTTCTCCCCTGGGCAACACCGCCTGCGACCGCTGGACTCCGCCCCGTCGGCCGTCTCCGCCCTGTCGGCCGTCTCCGCCCTGTCGGCCGTCTCCGCCCCGTTGGCCGTCTCCGCCCCGTCGGTCATCTTGGTTGAGGCTCATCTCCACCGCCGTCGGCCCTCTCCAGACTCTGAAAGCAGAAACACCACGCCAGCAGTTTTTCTGTACACTCGACCCGGTGTTTTCTATTAGTCTACCGTGGCTTTGGGCCTGCAGCTCGTTCCATGGAGTTATCTCCAGTTCTCTATATATTTTTCCTCTGCAAGCCCCTGCCATGGCCACGCCCTTTCAGACTGTTGGACGGTGTGAGTGTCCTACAGCCCATGGCGCTATTTGTTCTCTATTAGTCCCCCACCTTCTCAACACCCATATCTAATCCTACAGGGCTGTTCCCTGTTTGTTGTCTTCCGGCGTGACACCAGCAGCTAAACGATACCCACTCCGCGCTCTATCTGTTCGTCCCACGGGTGACCCCCAGCGCGCGCCAGTTCTTTCTGGTGACGTGTCTTCAAGACTCTGCCTATTTATTAGGTGTGAGAAGGCCCCACTGGAGATCGAACTCCCTCTTATTTCATAATTAAACTTATTTAATTAAACCGCATCTCATCTCTCTGTGCAATTCTTATTTAACCCATTCAATAATTAAACTATTTAATTAACCTGTATATCGATATTATTATTATGATAATAACATACAACAGAGCATCGCTCTAACATACAACAGAGCAGGTTGGTTCCCTGCCCCTAACTCACATACACGTACTCGTACTATTATCTAACATACAACAGAGCTGTCCGTTGCTCTACCCTAAACGGGGCTGTCTCCGTCGCCCTGGAGCTGTACGTTGCTCTATACCCTACGGGGCTGTTTCCGTCGCCCTGGAGCTGTCCCGTCGCTCTATACCCTACGGGGCTGTTTCCGTCGCCCTGGAGCTGTCCCGTCGCTCTATACCCTACGGGGCTGTTTCCGTCGCCCTGGAGCTGTCCCATCGCTCTATACCACACGGGGCTGTCTACGTCGCCCTGGAGCTGTACGTTGCTCTATACCCTACAGGGCTGTCTACCGTCGCCCTGGAGCGGTCCCGTCGCTCTATACCACACGGGGCTGTCTACCGTCGCCCTGGAGCGGTCCGTTGCTCTATTCTACACGGAGCAGTCCGTTGCTCTGGAGCGGTCCGTTGCTCTATTCTACACTTTGAGTTCCTTTACAAAGTTCTCACATACACCACCGTGTATACACACAAGCAGTTGGTAATTTGAAAAAATTAAACTCCTTAATTAAATTCAACTCTAAATATTCCCCTATGGGTAATGGAAACTCCCCAGCACTACCCCCCCCTCCGCCACTAGGTGGCGACCTACTCCTCCTCTATGGTGTTTTAGTTGACGTGTCACTTCCTGGTTCTTATCTGTTGTTATCTCCTCGTGGCTCACGGCCATCTTGTCTCATCCTCCTCGTGGCCCTTTGCGGCTCTGTGCAAATGGCTACTCTCTCAAACAAACGGCCGCTGCCCTTCCTTCCAAGGCCTAAAAACACAGCTGTTTTTCTCTCTTTCCCATCCATATCAGGGGACGCTTTCTCAGACTAATACTCTTGCCTGATCGGACATAATACACACTGGTACAATCTCCTCTCGACTTTCCTTCTGTCATGACGACAGTCCCGCCATAACAATTATTTTGATCTTGTTCAAGCGTTCCCCCCCCTTTCCTCATCTCGCATTTACCCTCCTTAAACCAAAACTGTGCAGCCTGCCTCGTTTGCTTTTCATTCTCTGTAGATAACACCCTCGATTTTCACCATGGCTCTCTGCTCATATTATTACAGCTGGCATTCTCTCTGTGTCAAACTAGAAATGTTTACGGATGCACTATCTGTTCGTTTTTCATTGGCTTAAAAGATCAAAACAACCGTGTGTGCACAGTGAACTCACATCTTTCTCCTAAGCGCTGTTTCTCCTACAGCGCTGGTTCGCCTCATGACCGCTCGACTCGACGCTCTCTCCCAGTGCTGGCCGGCCTTGCTCGATCATGATTCTCCCACACACGATGACTGTTGTCCACTGTCGCCCCATTATTGAAAAAGTCTTTATCCGTTGTTCTTATCTCTTGCAAATCCGGCTGTCATCGGCAACCAACTGTTAGATCCTGATCGATCTGGCCAGTATCACGTCTTCGTCTGTTTGGCTCTCCATCCAATTCCTCTGCGTTGTGTCATTTTAATGGTCCTGACATCTCCGATACTGGCTGATAAAATCCTTATCTCTCCCCGTTAGTACCATCCGCAAACCATAATAATTCTCCGCCTCCGTAAGAATTCGACACTTCGACAACGTGAAATACCTTATAAGGAGAAGCGTTGTTTATTCAATAAACGGAACCTCATAATCAAATGTTATCAGATGTTATCAAATTGTATCGTCCTTGCTATTCAGTCCAATGGTGATCAGGCCTGGTCGTTAGCCAAGACCATCCTCGTGGTAGCCGAAGCTAATGATGATGTGTCATTCTCCCCCCCCCCCCCCTCCATGATGAGAGGAGAGAGAGTCTCTTCTGGTTTCTTCCCTCTTAGTCTCAGTCAGATTTTTAGTCTGCCCTACACCCGGAAACACCGTTCGACTTATAGATCTTCATCGTAGCAACGACGGCCCGCCTTCTGGTTGTCATGCGACATGCTGTCATGACAACTGCTAACCTTTCACACATTAAAATGCAGTTTCTACTGTTTCATTAAGATGAACCGCTCTCCCTCGCTCTGGGAGACACTCGCTATCAGTGTTGTGTCTTCAGCTCGGAATTCAAAACAAACACCCTCCTCGCGGCCTGTGCCTGTGAAACCGCTTCTTCTCCACCGTCAATATCATCCCGTGATGATAATGATATTACCCTCTTAAAGCAGTTTATAAACCAAATATACATTGAAAAAACCACCATTTTCTCTCAATATGATAGAATCCAATAAAAACAACATTGTGCAATAACAGGTAACAGGTAACATGGTGTGACATCTCGGTATCTGTACATAGTTATTTACAGAGCATATAGGACATGCTAGGTAGCTTTGGTAGTGCAATACACTGTTACTGTTGCTATACTAATTTAAAGTGGCCTTTCCTTTTGGCAATAAGTGTGGGTGAGTGCGGCATGAGTGTGTGCCCGCTCATGTTAAAGTGTTAAAGTGGCTGCTAGTGCACAGCGTGCGTGTCGTGTGTGTGCTCAAGTGTGCTTGTGTGTGGATAGTTCAATGTTCTGTGGCACTCAATGTTCATTGTTCAAGGCTCTGATGGCCTGGGGGAAGAAGCTGAGCCTAAGGCTCTCTGTCCTAGTAGCTGGGGTTCGCAGGCGTCTGCCTGACCTCAGCAGCTGGAACAGGCTGTTATTGGGGTGGTGGGGGTCTTTCATTATTCTGCAGGCTCTGGATTTGCACCTCTTGTTGTATAGAACCTGCAGGGGAGGTAGTGCAATACCCGTGGTACGCTCGGCTGAGCGCACCACTCTCTGTAGGGCCTTCTTGTCCTGTGCCGTGCTGTTTCCATACCAGGCAGTGATGTTTCCGGTCAAGATGCTCTCTACAGCTCCTGAGTAGAAGGACTGGAGTATCTTCCCCGATACTCTGAACTTCCTTAACTGTCTCAGGTGGTAGAGGCGCTGCTTCGCCTTCTTTACTACTGTGTCTATGTGTGTTGACCATGTCAGATCCTCTGAGATGTGGACCCCCAGGTACTTAAAGCTGCTCACCCTGTCCACGGTAGCCCCGTTAATCCTCAGTGGTGTGTGTGTCTCCTGCTGTCCTCTCCTATAATCCACGATCAGCTCCTTGGTTTTAACAATGTTCAGGAGCAGGCTGTTGTCCTGGCACCAGCGTTCCAGTACCTCAACCTCCTCCCGGTAGGCCTTCTCGTCGTTGTCCGAGATCAGCCCCAGCACCACTGTCGTCTGCGAACTTCACTATGGAGTTGGAGCTGAACTTGGCCACACAATCGTGTGTGTAGAGTGAGTACAGCAGGGGGCTCAGAACACAGCCCTGGGGGGACCTGATGCTCAGGGTGATGGTGTTGGAGGTCTGACCCCCCACCCTGACCGCCTGGGGTCTTTCGCTCAGAAAGTCCAGTACCCAGGCGCTCAGGGCGGAGCTCAGACCCAGCTCGATCAGCTTGTCCACCAGTCTGGTGGGGACTATGGTGTTGAACGCTGAGCTGTAGTCAATGAACAACAGTCTCACATAGCCCCCCTTCTGACGGTCAAGGTGAGAGAGGGTGCTGTGCAGTACCTGGGAGACCGCGTCGTCAGTGGACCTGTTTGTCCTGTATGCAAAAATTGCATAGGGTCCATATCACTGGGGAGGGAGGCACAAATGTGGTCCTTGACCAGCCTCTCGAAACATTTCATGACCACAGAGGTGAGTGCCACCGGTCTGTAGTCATTTGGACATGTTGAGGAGGGTTTCTTCGGTACAGGGATGATGGTAGACATCTTGAAGCAGGCAGGGACCACTGACTCCGCCAGGGATTGATTAAATATGGCGGTGAACACCGGGGCTAGCTGGTTGGCACAGGACTTAAGTATGCGTCCTGTTATACCATCTGGGCCAGCAGCCTTCCTGGTGTTCACCTGCATAAATGCTCTTCTCACACTGTGTTCCGACAACGAGAGAGCATCCCCGCCCCCTTGCGGTTGCCCCCCCCCCTCCACAACAGCCGGCGCACCAGTGACGTCACTAGCCGGAGAGCTAGCAGCGCCACTGTCTACACCAAACCGAGCGTAGAAAGAGTTGAGCTTGTCCGCGAGGGAGGCGTCGTCGCTCCCCATTGAGGGGGCGCTGACTTTGTAGTCAGTTATTGTCTTCAGTCCCCGCCATAAGCCTCTTGTGTCGTTTTGTGCCATTTGTGTCTCCAGTTTGTCAGCATATGTCCTCTTAGCAAGTTTAACAGCCTTGCGTAGAGTATAGACTGAAGCCTTATACTCCTCCATGTTTCCTGACTCTCTGCCCAGGTTGTAAGCGGTGGTGCGAGAGTTCAGAGCTGCTCTAATAGTACTGTCCACCCACGGTTTCTGGTTTGGGAAAACCCGCACCTTTTTCGTGGGGACAATACTATCAGCTATTGTTGTTATATAGCTCACCACTGTGTCTGCGAGCTCGCTGACGTCACTGGCGCTGCCTTGGAACATATCCCAATCCGTGTCTGCTAACACGTCCTGGAGCGTGGCCTCTGATTCGTCAGTCCACTTCTTTGTCTCACGTGACACGACGGCGTCATGCAGCAACACACACATGTAAGATGGGCGACACACAGGAACACACACACATGCATTGAGTTGCTGATGAAACGCCTCTCTGCGCTTGACCCATCCCGTAACTCCCGCCCCCAAGGGCAGCTCAAGTGCTCCTGTCCGTCTTCATCAGGGACATGACAGCGTTAGCGATCTGTTCTGCATGTTTTTCCACTGGGTTTATCTCTGATTGTTTAACTTTTTTTTCTTTTAAAGTATTATGTGAAGCACGTTGTATATCCCTTGTAAACCGTGGGTGCTACTGGTACTCGGGTGCAGGGGCGTAGCTTTCTACAGGCGATATAGGCGGTTGCCTAGGGCGCCACCCAGAGGGGGGTGCCAAAATAAAAAAAATAAAAATTTAAATGTTTTAATTTTATTTTTTAATTTTAATTTTTAATTGTTTTTGCTCTGCGCCGTTTTGGCGGCCCCCTCTATATCTGCAACCATTATTTTTACATAAAAGAAATTCTAACATAAGGGAAAATGAGCCAAAAATCTAAAACGGTCGGTCGATCTGAGCCTCAGCTTTAGGTGTTCACAGTCAGAACATGCTAGAGCGCTGTGCATTGATGGGTATCGGTCAAGTGTTTATAGAATTGAGCATTGAGGAAAGAAAGACTAACGTTAGAGAACTATGAAGAGGCAAAAGCCATCCGGCCATCCAGTATAAAAAGAGAAGAAAAGAAGAACACGAGAAACTTCCAAGACCTGCCACACCAAGAGCTGATGAAGCAAGCAGAGGCACTTGTACACACCTTAAACCATGGAGGGCAATCTGATTTGGATGGGAAGGAGCTGGCTCAGGAGTTGGAAAATTTGATGTGATTGATGACTTTGCAGCAAGGAAGGCCAGAAGGATTGCACTGTAAATGGAAACCAGTAGGAGCTACAGGCTAACCTTGAAGTGTGATGATAGGGAGTGGAATGTAAATAGTTCTTTAGACAAAGTGAATTTGTAATTTTTATTTATTTGTTTGTTTATTTAGCATATTATATTTTGATTATATATGTGTAACATATTTTACAATACATAATTTTCTTTTAAAGCAAATTTGCACGTTATTTTATTGTTTGTTATTGTTATTATTATTATTATTGATTGTTAGCTAAGTTGTTTGTTTTAATTCTTTAGTGTGCACTTTACATTTCTTCTTAATTTTCTTTTAAATCAAATTTGCACACTCTTTTATTGTTTGTTATTGTTATTATTATTATTGTGTGTTAGCTAAGTTGTTTATTTGTTTTAATTCTTTAGTGTGCACTTTACATTTATTCTTAGCTCTTGTTCTTGCTTGTAAAAAATAAAGGTGCAGTACTTTACTGTATAACTGTTAACCCTTTCACTGCCACACGACAGAGGGTTAACCCTTTACTATCACACAACCGACGGTCGTGAAAGGGTTAACCTTATGTGTATTGTCGCAGTGAAAAGGGTTAACCGGTTGGTAGCGCGGCGATGTTTTGATTTTGGGGGGGGGGGGGGGGGGGGGGGGGGGGGGGGGCGGCGCAGTGGTGAACCTCACCTAGGGCGCCAAATGTGCTAGGTCCGCCCCTGCTCGGGTGCACAACATCAATGTTATATTCATTATCATTGGAGCAGCTCAGGGAAGTGTGGCATATCTGTTCATAGACTAAAAGGGAGAAAACAACACAAATTGCTTTAGATTTTTGTCTAAATTAACTAAATTAAATACATGTTTTCTAAAAGAAGTTTGGAAGTTGTTCTCCTTTTTAATCCAAACAGGCTTCTTCAACTCCAGCACCTGCTGCACATATATCTGGGATGTATGTCTACTCCTTCTTGTACATATTCATTCATGCTCAATACTCAATTTACATTATACCCACCTACTGCTTTCACTGTCTACCCATATACTCTGTATGATAACATGTACAACAGTGCTGTATATACCGCATATTTACATTTATATCTTTATAGATAGATAGATAGATAGATAGATAGATAGATAGATAGATAGATAGATAGATAGATAGATAGATAGTGTTATGGATGTGTTAGCAGAGGGCCCAGGCGCAAACAGATACGAGGGAGAGGTAGATATGGATTGTCAAAAGTGAGCACTGCTCCTTTAATTTGAACACTTCGAGCCAGGGGTGAAGTGTAACCAAAAATAATCCAATTGCAAACAAGGGCAGCAACAAAGATATTACAAAAAATGTCCTTACTTCAAAAAGGGTAGCAACCAAAACAAGGGATCTCATAAATGAGAGCAGGTAGGGGAAGGCACAACTAATCTACAAAATAAACACTAAGAAAACGAGACTGTAAAAACGAAAACAAAGATGACAATACAAACTGAAAAACTAGACTTACTGAAAAATAGGGAGACAAGGAACGAATGACAGCGTAAGGACGAGGGTAACAGCAAGGACAGGATACTCAGGAACATCAAGACAGGGATCTCAAAACAAGGAACTCCAATAATGAACCGACAACAAGAGTAGGGAAACACACACCAGATATAGGGGAAACAATTAACACTAGAGAGACAGCAGGGCAATTAGCAAAACGAGACACACATGAGGAAAAGGCAGAACTAACACCGGGCTACAGGAAAACACAAGACCAAACACAATGGGGAATATAAACAGGGAAGCACACAGAACTAACTACACAAGAAGACTGAACACTAGACACAGTAAACAAAACAACATACAAGGAACTAATAAATAACAATTAACAAGGGAACAAGAGACAATGTAGCAGGGGAAGGGCACAGAGAGACATGTAGACATTGGATATACACCAGTGCACCAGGAGGCCTGTACGTTAATGCCAAGCAAGCAGTGCAAAAATGCTTCCGCATTCGTCACCGCACGCTAGTGCGGTAAAGCGCCCTTCTTTTCAGACAAATGCTACCGTGCGTGCACCGGCGGCGGCGTGCTCGCTCAGGTGCGTGCGTGCGCCGGCGTGCTCGCGCGAGGTGCCCGCACATGCGACACGAGCGGAGCTCAATATATATAATATTTTTTTAACGTGTATTCTTTCGCCGATTAAGGTTAGGCATTGTTTCGGAGTTGGTTAAGGTTAGAACGGTTAAGTTTAGGCGCTGTTAAGGAGCTGGTTAAGGTTAGAGTTTGTCAAAGAGAATGGCAATATAATTTCTATGGTTAAGGTTAAGGTTAGGCATTGTTTCGGAGTTGGTTAAGGTTAGAACGGTTAAGTTTAGGCGTTGTTAAGGAGCTGGTTAAGGTTAGAGTTTGTCAAAGAGAATGGCAATAGACAGCCTATTTCCGCGAAAATGAAAGGCGCATTACTGCATGCCACTACGGTAAATTTTTGCACTGCTTGCTTGGCATAAAGCTACACGCCACCAGGAGGGTATGCATGAGGGAGACAAGGGGAAGTTCAGATGAATGTCCAGCAGGGGGAGGTACAGATGGGAAATGTCTGTGCAAAGGTGGGGGTAAATGTGGGGGTTGTTGAAGAGTACAGGCAGGGGGGAAGGGTCCTAGAATAGGCAGAGGAATATTGTTCATGAGTGGAGGGAGACCATGGGAGAGAATGTGAAAAGGAGGGGGCTCTTGAGGAGTACAGACAGGGGAGAAAGGTCCAGGGACAGGTGGACCCTTACAGATAGATAGATAGATAGATAGATAGATAGATAGATAGATAGATAGATAGATAGATAGATAGATAGATAGATAGATAGATAGATAGATAGATAGATAGATAGATAGATAGATAGATAGATAGATAGATAGATAGATAGATAGATAGATAGATAGATAGATAGATAGATAGATAGATGGATGAGCAGTTTGTTCTGTGCTGTTTGGAGTTTATGTTGCAGGGGTTTGTTAAGGCTCCAGTACCATGAGCTGATGGCATAGTCGAAATGGCACTGGACCAGACATGAGGCAAGGGTTTTTAGGCAGTCAAAGTTATAAAAAAAATCGTCCTAGCTATGGAACCTTGTTCTGGCGCTTATCTTGCCCAGGACATTTAGGGCCATGTGGGCACCTCATCTAGGATACAACCTAGATATTTTACTGAGGGCTGTGATGTGATGGTTGTGCCTCCGCCCTCTGGTGGTTATAACAAGTTTGTCCTCCCTGCTTAGCCTTATTTTTGAACCCATTAATATGGATTCCATCTTGTTGCCTAGAAGCAGTGACAACCTATTGTCTGTTAGCCAGTTCTTTATACTATCAATGTTATCAGCTAGGATGTCCTCTTAGTTAGGATATCCTTTTCGTTTTTTTATTTGTGAAAATGTTCGAAAAATTATTTGTTTGTTTATTTATTTGTAAACATTCGAAATAAAATAATTCATTCATTCATTCTTGTCTTTGTGCGACACAAGAATGGCTGACTCATCAGCATATACAAATAATGGGCTGGTGCAGGCAGCTTTCATGTCATTGATGTACAGCAGGAAGAGCAAGGGCCCAAGTACACTGCCCTGAGGGACCCCGCAAGAAATGGGCATGGTCTCAGGCATGGTCTCGGATAGGACTGCCACGGCCAGGCTGCCACGGCAAGAGGAGAGTCCAGACTGATAAGCGGAACGGCTGCAGAGTGGGCCAACTGGGCATCCATGAAGCTCTCGTCTGCCCCTGAATCAATGGTGGCACTGACCGAAATGGTTTGTCCTGGCCAAGAAAGGGTGACATCAAACCTGGCCGGCCTGGTAGTTGATGGGGAGTGGGAAACGTGACTCATCTGAAATCCCCCTTCAGGTGAGTCTTCTCTTTTGGCCGTGAGGGACATGTGTCACGCAGGTGCCCCTTTACCCCACAGTAAAGACACAGACCCTGCGTTCTCCGACGCTCCCTCTCTGCTGCGGTGAGACGGGCCCTTCCCAACTGCATTGGCTCCTCACCTGAGGCTGTGGTGGTGGTTGACTCCAATACAGGGAGGAGGGAGGCCGGCTCTGGGCACGGGGAGAACAGGAGAGGAGTCCGGATCATGTGGCGAGCTGGTCTGAGTACGGGTCCTCTCCCTCCGACGTTCCCGGATACGTTCATCGACATCGATTGTCAAAGCAATCAAGTCATCCAGGGTGGCCGGTCTGTCTCTGACAAGCTCGTCCTTGATGGTCTCACTTAATCCCTGATGAAAAGCGCTCCTCAACCCTGCATCGTTCCACCCAATTCCAGCGGCAAGGATACGGAACTCCGTAGCGAAGGCTGTACGGTTCCCCTGGGAGAGGGACATGAGACGCGCCCCGACATCCTGGCCGGCGGTAGGGTGGTCGAAGACCCACTTGAATTCGGTGAGAAACGTTGCATAGTCGTTGAACAGGTCGGGCGGGAGCTAAGAGTGGCCTGGGCCCAACCGGTAGTGAGGTTTGTAATGAAGGCCACATGGGACACGGGGGGAAACTGATTGGGTTGGTGAACAAAGATTTACTCACATTGGAGGAGAAAGAAGATAGAGTCTGGATAGCTGACAGAAGGTCCCTCATCTGGATAGTGCTCTTCTGCTGAAGGATCTCTTGGGCCTGGAGCCGGTCGTTCAGGGCATGGACGGCTGCAGAGACTTCCTGAAGCAAGCGCCCGTGGTCCACGAGGATCCTCTCCTGGACCTGCAGAGCCTGGATCACTGACAGGAGATTCCCCACCTGGTTAGCGCTCCCCTGCTGGAGAGTCTCCTGGAGCCGGTAGTTCAGGGTTTGGACAGCAGCAGAGGCTTCCCGAAGCAAGCGCTCGTGGTTAACGAGGACTCTCTCCTGGGCCTGAAGCAAAGCTCTTGTCGTCGGATCCCCCGTGTTGGCTGAGCCTGTTTCCAGGGTCAGATATTCTGTTAGGACTTGGTAACAGGTTGGCTCAAATGCACAACACGGGAGACAGGAGAATGTTCAATGTTCATTTAAAAACACCAGTGCGGTGTGTGTGTCTTGAGCCTGGCAGGCGAATGACCGTGACCGGTAGAGAAGACACAGAGGGAGACACAGAGGGAGAAAAACAAAATAAGTCTTCACTGGAAAAACGAAGTCAGGCTCACAGGGAAAAACACGCTGACAAAAACATGATAACATGAGGCGTAAAAAATCACGGGAAGGGTGGATAGGCTACACGGGAACACAACGGGAAGAGGATTAACACAGAAAGATACAAAAAACATTATCACGAAACTTACGCTGATGCATGGAGATCCAGGTATCTTGTAGGGTGGCGTGGTGATTAGCAGACAGGAGTCTCTATCCATCAGTGTGATGATTATCACCTGTGCCGATTGCGCGCTCGTCAAGGGTGAGACAGACACGGAGGTGTGTGATGGTGGCAGAGAGGGTTGTGGAGGTAAAACCCTAACAACTAGACCAAGTATCACAAGTATCAATAAGATTAGGCTATTCCTTAAACATGGGAGAAGAAGCCTTTCACAACTTTTGTCAGTACATGATAATAAATCCTGTCTACTTTGCTCAACTGTCTACAAATGATGCAGTAGTAAACAAACCTTGTACAGCTCCTTGGAAATTAACATATACAAATGACCTAATTGGTCAAGCAGTTTTATCAAGAGGCATCGTTTGTGGTTCTAGGAATTTATAATAAATAAATTATCAATTCCTAGACCCACAAATGATGCCTCTTGATAAAACTGCTTGACGTGGTGCCTAATGTGGTGTTGATCTTGTAATGGCTCAGCAGAAGCATCCAGGCATTCCTTGTAAGGAGTAGAAAATGGCATTTATATTTTAAAGAAATACCAAAAATGTAAGCTGTATGCCTTTGTTTTACTTTTTGTGTTTAAATAAAATAGCATCTCTTTTTCTTGTTTTTACAAGCATTGCAGAAAGAGGATTGTTGAAGCAGTCTTTATGTCAGTTTGGGATGATAGTCAAGTCAAGTCAAGAGTTTTATTTGTCACGGCATACAAGTATACAATGAAATGTGGGGGGTCTTGCCCGCAACGATTGTGCATAATACAATAGTAATATATAATAAGAATCCAATAGAACGACATTGTGCAATAAAACAAGTAAACAAAGTAGGGCATATCGGTATATGTACATGAGTTATTTACAGAGCATGGTAGGACATGCTATGGTCCTGTGGTAGTGCAATACAGTGTTAGCTATGGATGAGGCACTGGGTCTTTATGTACACTGCTATACAATGCTATATTATACAATCTCAAGTTATACTATACTATTCTTAAAGTGACCTTTCCTTTTGTAAAGTGACCATAAGTGTGAGCGTGTGCAGCATGAGTGTGTGTGTGCTCATGTTAAAGTGGCTGCTAGTGTGTGAACGTGTACAGTGTGTGTGTTGTGTGTGTGCTCATGCGTGCTTGTGTGTGGAGAGTTCAGTGTTCAAGGCTCTGATGGCCTGGGGGAAGAAGCTGAGCCGAAGTCTCTCTGTCCTAGTTGCTGGTGTTCACAAGCGTTTGCCTGACCGCAGCAGCTTGAACAGGCTGTTGTTGGTGAGGGTCTTTCATTATTCTGCAGGCTCTGGATTTGCACCTCTTGTTGTATAGGACCTGCAGGGGTGGTAGTGCAATACCCGTGGTACTGTACACTCGGCTGAGCACACCACTCTCTGTAGGGCCTTCTTGTCCTGTGCCGTGCTGTTTCCATACCAGGCAGTGATGTTTCCAGTCAAGATGCTCTCTACAGCTCCGGAGTAGAAGGACTGGAGTATCTTCCCAGATACTCTGAACTTCCTTAACTGTCTCAGGTGGTAGAGGCGCTGCTAAACGGTAGCCCCGTTTATCCTCAGTGGTGTGTGTGTCCCCTGCTGTCTCCTCCTAAAATCCACGATCAGCTCCTTGGTTTTACCAATGTTCAGGAGCAGGCTGTTGTCCTGGCACCAGCATTCCAGTACCTCAACCTCCTCACGGTAGGCCTTCTCGTCGTTGTCCGAGATCAGCCCCACCACCACTGTGTCGTCCGCAAACTTCACTATGGAGTTGGAGCTGAACTTGGCCACACAGTCATGTGTGTATAGTGAGTACAGCAGGGGGCTCAGAACACAGCCCTGGGGGGATCCGATGCTCAGGGTGATGGTGTTGGAGGTCTGACCCCCCACCCTGACCGCCTGGGGCCTTTCACTCAGAAAGTCCAGTATCCAGGCGCTCAGAATGGAGCTCAGACCCAGCTCGATCAGCTTGTCCACCAGTCTGGTGGGGACTATGGTGTTGAACGCTGAGCTGTAGTCAATGAACAACAGTCTCACATAGCCCCCCCTCTGGCGGTCTAGGTGAGAGAGGGTGCTGTGCAGTACTTGGGAGACCGCATCATCAGTGGACCTGTTTGGCCTGTATGCAAATTGCATAGAGTCCATATCACTGGGGAGGGAGGCACAAATGTGATCCTTGACCAGCCTCTCAAAACATTTCATGGCCACAGAGGTGAGTGCCACCGGTCTGTAGTCATTGAGACCTGTTGGGGAGGATTTCTTTGGTACCGGGATAATGGTAGACATCTTGAAGCAGGCAGGGACCACTGACTCCGCCAGGGATAGATTAAATATGGTGGTGAACACAGGGGCTAGCTGGTTAGCACAGGACTTAAGTATGCGTCCTGTTATTCCATCTGGGCCAGCAGCCTTTCTGGTGTTCACCTGCATAAATGCTCTTCTCACACTGTGCTCCGTCAATGAGAGAGCGTCCCCGCCCCCCCGCGGATGCCCCCCCCCCCTCCACAACAGCCGGCGCGCCAGTGACGTCACTAGCCGTTGAGCTAGCGGCGCCACTGTTTTCCCCAAACCGTGCGTAGAAGGAGTTGAGTTTGTCCACGAGAGAGGCGTCGTCGCTCCCCATTGAGAGGGCGCTGACTTTGTAGTCAGTTATCGTCCTGCTCAGTCCCCGCCATAAGCCTCTTGTGTCATTCTGTGCCATTTGTGCCTCCATTTTGTCAGCATGATGGTGATGTAATTCATAGAAATGCTGCCCCTTCCACTCTTTTACCCCTAGAAACGGTATATCATTCTGCTCTAGTGATAATTAAGGCTGTCATTTAGGTATCTTTAAGGCCATTGATGGAAAATTGCCACCATACATCACAATGATGCTAGATTGTAATTATGGGTGTTGAGGTTATGTGTTATATACGATTGCATGTAACTGCTTAACTGTTTCCACAAGAGGGCGCTATAGGCACAAGGGGACGTAGCTATTGATGCTGACGTCAGGTAAGAGGTATAAAAGGAGTTGTTACCTTCCCCTCTATCTCTTCCTCTGTCGCTCTCACAGAGAGAGGATGTCTCATGGTGCATATGAATATGTGAATAAACCACGCCGATTAAAGGCTAATGAGAAGAACCTTGTCGTCATGGCCAAGTTATTGTTGCTCCACAGGTGACTCTGTCAACAATGGGCCTTGTCTGACCCGTTCAAATGATTGGCTTACATTTAAGGTCCCATGAGTTAAGTCTGAACTTGGTATGTCTGCCTTTTGTTTTGATGCACCATGCTTCCTGGTATGATCAGGTCAGGTGCTTCCGGCCGGTGCTTCCGGCTCTCGACATGAACGGTCGCAGAATATCCAGCTCTTGCTGTTCCCATGGAAACCAACAACAAAAATCAGCAAAAAGAAGATATACAGGAATATTTGCGCATTTCTTGCTCGCCACACTATGGATTACAGACGTGTGCCTGAATTCAGCACAGAATCGTCAGGAAACGGCGGTGGAAAGCAACAAAAACGAAAATCTACAGTCCCATTGTGACTTTTACCTGTTGAATGGCTCGGAGAGGAAACATCCGGCTATTGGAGCGGCAACTATTCACAGGCTGTTGACGGCGAATCCCGAAAGAAAGAAACAACCCCCGACAGGCAAGTTTGATAGAAAATCGATGTTTTTATTGTATTTGCTCCTGTCTGGAGACATCCATCAGAACCCAGGACCTGTTTTAACACGCCAACAGGCAAAGAATCAACAGCTCATCCTCACACCGTCGCCGGCCGACGACAGCGTCAACAACATCAACGCAGCTTCCACTACAGCCAGCAGATGCACCAACCGACCAGCAGGCGGCGACATCCCCTCACCGAAGCCCATGCAGAGGAGTCGAGAGGCGAGAGGGAGTGAGCTTGTAAACATGGGACACAGATCAGCGCGGGACGAGATCACCAGGGACCCGCTGGTTGACTCGGCTAGCCCCGCGAGGCCAGGTAGGCTACCCGGGCCAGGACAAAGGACAGACCCACCCCCCTTCCCCCACAACGGAGGGCCTCCAGACACATCTGAGGACAGCAACCAGCCCCCCCCCCCCCCACGTCGCGGGCTTTCACACCGACCAAAGACACCAGCAGAGGACAAAGGATCATCCCCATCCCCCCTCCTAACATCAATGAACACAGGACCCCATCCCCCCCTCCCCACCTAAGATAAGATAAGATAAGATATTCCTTTATTGATCCCCTTGGGGAAATTCAGGCATCATAGCAGCATGGGGGGGAGGGGGGGAGGGGTACAGGTAGTAAAACAACACAGTATACAGGTAGTAAAAGACAACACAGGCAGTGTAAACAATTTGATCAATATGGTCAATATAATTTACTATCTGACTAGCTGAGGAATATTCACATTATTCACAGTGTCACATAAGGTGCAGTATGCATGAGGTAGTGTTATAATTTACTATCTACTGAGTATACATTAATCAAAGTACCAGGGTAGTCTACTTTGTCCCCCTTGGGTTCCTATAAGTCCCAGGTCAATGTCTGGTAGCAGTCGCTGTCGCTGCCCCCTGTTGTGGGGCCTGGAGGCTGCTAGTCGCTGCCCACTGTTGTGGAGCCTGATGGCCGCTGGTATGAAGGACTGTCCGAGGCGGTTAGTTGAGTGTCGGGGGGGGATGAGTCTGTGGCTGAACGAGCTTCTCATCTTGACTAGCTCGTCGTAGAGGGGGTGGTAGGGGTTCTCCATGATGGCATCCAGCTTCCTTATCATCCCCCTCTCTACCATCACCTCAAGTCTAGGTAGCTCGACTCCCACCACGGAGCTAGCCTTCCTCACCAGCTTGTTGAGCTTGTTGGTGTCCCTTGAGTTGATGTAGCCTCCCCAGCATGCCACAGCATAGAAGAGGATGCTGGCCACAACAGACTGGTAAAAAGACTGCAGCAGTTTGTTGCACACATTGAAGGACCTGAGTCTCCTCAGGAAGAACAGCCTGCTCTGTCCCTTCCTGTAGAGGGCCTCTGTGTTGTCCGACCAGTCCAGTTTATTGTTCAGGTGTACCCCAAGGAACTTGTATGAGTCCACCATCTCCACATCCACCCCTCGGATGGAGATGGGAATCGGGGGGGGCCTCTTCTTGCCCCTCCGGAAGTCCACCACCAGCTCCTTGGTCTTACTGGTGTTGAGTTGGAGGTGGTTGCTGTCGCTCCACCCCACGAAGCTCTCCACCAGGGCTCTGTACTCCTCCTCATCATTGTCGGTGATGTAGCTTACGATGGAGGAGTCGTCTGAGAACTTCTGCAGGTGGCACCCGCTGGAGTTGCGGCAGAAGTCTGAGGTGTAGAGGGTGAAGAGGAAGGGTGACAGCACAGTTCCCTGGGGGGCGCCGGTGTTGCTCACCAGTACGTCAGACTGACTGTCCTTTAGTCTGACGTACTGTGGCCTCTCAGTGAGGTAGTCCTTGATCCAGGCCACCAAGCCGTGCTCCAGCTGCATCGCAGAGAGCTTCTCCGCTAGCAGTGACGGCTGGATGGTGTTGAAGGCGCTGGAGAAATCAAAGAACATAATCCTCACTGAGCTGCGCGGCTTCTCCAGGTGCGTGTACGCTCTGTGGAGCATGTAGATGATGGCATCCTCCACCCCGATGTTTGCCTGGTATGCAAACTGCAGGGGGTCGAGGGAGTCACGCACCAGGGGCTTGAGGTGTTGCAGGACCAGTCTCTCAAACGTCTTCATGACGTGTGACGTCAGAGCGACTGGCCTGTAGTCGTTGGGGGTGCTGGGACGTCCCTTCTTGGGCACCGGGACAATGCAGGAGGTCTTCCACCACAAGATCAACCACACACCACAGTGGAAAATAACTTTGAACTTGATGACATTAATGAAATAACAAACTCAAATGGACTTCACATATTTCACTTAAACATAAACAGCTTGAAACCCAAACTAGCTGAAATCAGACATTTGTTTTTAAACGGTAAGGCTAATATATTATGTTTCACAGAAACAAAACTTGACTCATCTGTTCAGGATCCAGAGATAGAAATCGAGGACTATTCAATCGTCAGGAGGGATAGGAACCAGTATGGAGGTGGTGTCTGTGTGTATATACACAAAGATACCAAATTCAGCAACCGTACTGACCTTAACCATGACGAGATTGAAACTGTATGGATTGAAATCTTATTTGAAAGGGCAAAATCAGTAATAATAGGCACAATCTATAGACCACCAGAACACAGTGGCTTCTATGACTCACTTGATGGATGCTTAACTGGGGTGGAGGGCGTAGAAAAAATCCTTATTGGGGACTGGAACACGGACATGCTACGTAAAGCAGCACCCGTCTTCAAGGCCTTCAGTAGGCTTTGTGATCTGCACAGCCTCAGCCAGCTAATGACCCAACCCACAAGGGTGTGTGAATCAACTCAGACTACCATTGACCTCATCCTGACCTCCGACAAGTCCATGATCTCCAATAAAGTGGTTATAGCATGCGGGTTAAGTGATCATTATATGATATTCTGTACCCGCAAAAAGCTAAAGCAAAAGGCTGGCTGTCACAAAACAGTCACATCTAGAGACCTCAAAACCTACTCTAGTGAGGCCTTTAACCTTGAACTGAAGAGCCTGGACTGGTCAGATGAACTCAATGGTACACTGGTTGAAGAAACCTTGTTATGGTTTGACACCGACCCCAAACGCACGACACAAGAGAGTAGGAATTCAGAGTTGCCAAAAACAAGGGCTTGTTTATTGAGACTAATTAATGAGCACAGAATAGGCAAGTCAAACAAGACAGGTACACAAGCAAGGGGGAAAATGTTCTGCTGCTCTGCAGCTTCTCCCGTGGTGGTAGTAGGGGGTAGCAGATGCTGACGTCTGAGCCGCTCTGCAGACTTCTCTCGGCAGAATCTCCGAAGTGTTGCGGGACCGAGAGAGAGAGAGAGGGAGCGAGTCAACAAGGGTGCAGGTGGAACGAGCAGGAGAACAGGAGAGGTGACTTGTACCCAAATACAAAAGTTATCCAAGTGAACAAATCTTCGTGCAAATACACACAGTGAGCAAAGTTCCAAAACACAATCCCAAGTGAATATCTTCGTGTAAATACACACAGTGAGCACTGTTCCAAAACACAATCCCAAGTGAATATCTTCGGTGCAAAAATAGACACTGAGAGTGAAGTCCAAAAAACAATCCAATGTGAATAATATCTTCGGTGTGAACAACACACAGTGGGAGATGTAAAGTCCCAAAAAAGATTATCCCAGTGAGAACAACAAAAAGGCGATCGCTGGGTGAGTGACTGTCTGATAAAAAAGGTGGTAATCTTCAGTGTTATAGAAACACACGAAAACGGAATCTGATCAAGACAGTCAGTAAAAAACTCACCCAGACGTAGTGCGTAATGAGTGCTGGAACAGCAGCGGAGCGAGCGCGTCGCCACGGGGAAAAGGTGTCCAAGAGGAAGGCTTCTTGGAATATCCTGGAGGTAAAGCACAGAGAGCAAACAGCAGCAGCAGCAGGAACGGAGAATGCAAACAGAGAAATATCAAAACGATCCAACAAACTTGAGTGGGGAAACGGGGTATAAATAATACGGGAATGCTTAATTGACAAGCAGTGACAGCTGAGGGATGTGATTGATAAGCGTGTGGACAGGGGAGAACCAATCAACGACGTCTCTGGGAAGAAGCGTGTGAATAGGGGAATGAAATGATTAACAGAAAACTTAAAGGGACAGAGCGAGTGGGAGAGCAGCGGACCAATCATCACAGTACTTCAAGAAGCCCGTGGTGGGGAAAGAGCCAAACCTTACAAACCTGGCTTGGCTTCAAAACCAAATTCTCAACAATACTAAACAACATGGCCCCCCTAAGAACCACCAGGGTAAAAAATCGCGCTGAGCCGTGGATGCACACTGAAATACTGACCGCTATGAAAGCCAGAGACAAAAAATGCTCTGAATTTCGTAAAAGTCAGTCAAAGCTTACCAAAAGCACGAGCAGTGAACTCCAAGCCCACGTGACTGAACTCAAACTAGAAAGAAACAGACTAAGAAATGACGTAAACTCCATGATAAAAACTGCAAAAAAAATTTCATCAATGACAAAACTGAGGAAAACTAAAATAAACCATGTGAACTTTGGAAATTACTCAATAATCAACTAGGCTGCAGTAAAAAACTTAAAACCAGGTTCTCAAACATAAAGACGGACAACACGCTCATCACAGACAAACTGGATGTAGCCAATTACTTAAACACTTTCTTCACAAACATAGCCACAACACTGGTAAACAAACTACCCTCCCACTCAGGGCAGTATGGGGTAGAACACATAGTAGAATACTACAAGAACCTAGGCGTCCACAAAGACGATTTCAAACTGGAAATGGTAACTACAGATGAGGTACTCAATAAACTGAGCACCCTCCAACCGAACAAGGCCACTGGCCATGACAACATCCCCTCCAAATTCCTTAGAGACTCAGCAGCCGCCATCACCCCAGTCATCACACACATAATAAACCTCTCCATAAAACAGGGACACGTCCCCAAGGACTTCAAAATAGCGAGAGTAACACCCCTGCACAAAAAGGGCAGCAAATTAGACAAAGGCAACTACCGCCCTGTTTCTATCCTTACATCCATCTCGAAAGTCATGGAAAAAATAGTATACGAACAGGTCGAAAAGTACCTTACGGATAAAAATCTAATCTACGAATTCCAATCTGGCTTCAGAACATCCCACTCCACTGACACATGCCTTCTCTATTTGAACGACCACATCAAGCAAGAGGTGGACGCGGGCAAATACTGCGGCATGGTCATGCTAGACCTACAAAAGGCCTTCGACACTGTCAATCACACCATTCTGATTGACAAACTAAAAGCAATTGGTTTTGATAGTTTATCAGTGAGCTGGATACAATCCTACCTGGAGGGTAGAGAACAGATGGTGGAGGTAAACGGTACCCTATCCCCCCCCCCTCACAGTGAACTGTGGTGTTCCACAAGGAAGCATACTAGGACCACTACTGTTCCTAATTTATGCAAATGACATGTCGTCAGCTTGTGACTGCAACTTGTTCCTGTTTGCGGACGACTCAGCCCTGCTGGTCTCTGACAAGAACAAGTTACAGGTTGAAAAAACCATCAGCTCTGAACTAGGCAAAATCTGCATATGGCTCGCCGACAACAAACTATCATTACACATGGGCAAAACAGAGTCCATTCTCTTCGGTTCAAATAACAAACTCAGCAAGACCGACGGCTTCTCAGTTACAGTGGGTGACAATATTGTCACAAGGAAAGATGAAATTACCTACCTGGGTTCCATCCTAGAGGCTAATCTTTCCTGTGACAAAATGGCATCCAATGTAATAAAAAAAGTCAATCAACGAACTCGATTCTTGTACCGGATCTCCTCCCTGGTAAACAAGAATACCATTCACACACAGCACATGTCGTATCTCCAAATGTTGTGAAGTAGCATATGTTTTGCCTGGAAAAAAACATTGTTATTAACAAAACATTCGGGAGGGGAAGGAAGGAAGAGTGGGGTAATGTCATGACATCTTACCTGCACGAGGAACACAGGGCGAAAGGCCGCAACACAGGTCTCCACGTTGACGAAAGGCCTCTCGCTGTCGGGACAAATAAGCTATGGCCAGAGCCTTGTCATGGTGCAGGCCCGACTACATCTTCTGTCAAAGATGATGTCGTAGTCAGAGTGCCAGGGCCTGCTATTCTCAAGGCTAACTGATAGCATCAAACGAACGTTCCCAGCTGACGCTAAACAGCTAACTGGCTAACAGTTAGCTCAATCAGGCACCTGGCTGTATGTAGCCGCATAGCTTGCTTCTGCGTTCTGCAAGCTATGCGGCTACATACAGCCAGGTGCTCTCACCAGGCACACACCGTTAGCTACTAGTAGTACTATATTAGCTAGTCGACCAGTTTGGCTCCAGAGAGAGAGAAAGAGAGATAGGTCAGGTCCACGGCAGGAATATAATCATAGGTTGACTCACCATAACGCAGTATCAACGCGGCGCCAATGGTAAAGTTGGAAGGAGACTTTCTTGGCCCACGGTGTAATTTCTTCTTCTTCTTCTTCGAGTACTTTCCGGCAGACTGGACACCTTTCGGCGTATTGCTGCCTAACAGATTTATCTGCTCACAAGTTCTCTTCTCCTTCTTTTGAAAAGACATCCACTCGCCTCGCCTCGCTCCTCTGAATAGGTTAGCTAACGCTAGTTAGCCTTTAGCTAAGCTAGCTACTAGCCGACATCATCATGGCTATACCATGACAAGGCTCCGGCCATTTGTCCCGCTAGCGAGAGGCCTTTCGTCAACGTTCCTTGGTGACCGACCGACTGATAATGACCGACCTCTTTCTTCGTCTTGGCTGGCATAACTAAGCATAATAGTCAAAAGCTGCACGCGCGAAATAGTCAAACGCAGCTGACTCACGCCGGCGTACTACACATGATGTAAGTAAAACCACTCCCTTCGTTGAAACCAATAGTATGTCTGCTGCAGAACCCCAGAGGCTGAGCTCCAATAGTGAGTACAGGACTGCAGACCCAGGAACAAGTCAGACACATTCTACAAACGTGTCTAATGTGAAATATATAAGCATATAAGCAAAACTAGATTTTAGGTCTGTGATGAAAAAGGGCCTCGCGGGAAGGGGGGCCTCGCAAAAAAAAAAAAAAAATTTTTTTTTTTTTTTTTTTTTTTTTTTTGCGAGGCCCCCCTTCCCGCGAGGCCCTGTGCGACCGCACTGCTCGCACACCCCCTGAGGCGGCCCTGCATGTACATGTCAAAATACTTCCCAAAGGTCAGTGAATACCACGATCACAACACCAGAGGGAGCTCCACAAATCATGTAAAACCCAGATTCGGCTCAAACAAGGGACTAAACACGTTTCGCAATTATGCCACAACAATGTGGAACGCCCTACCCAAAGCTGTAAAGGAATGTGAATCACTACCCACCTTCAAAAACCCTCTCAAAGAACACCTACGGGAGACTGCAATTCAAAACTGGCCCCTACAAATGTCCTAACCCAGTTGTACAATAAATACCAAGCATGGCTTTGTCAGTATTCCAATGTACCCAACCCCCCCCCCCCCCCACCTCCAATGTACAGCCCCACCCAACCCCACCCCACCTACCCAACCTCCTCCAATGTACAGTTTCTATGTCAAATGTAGGTCAGTATTCCAATGTACAGTGTGTCCCCCCCCCCCGCCAATGTACAGCCCCACCCCACCTACCCAACCTCCCCCAATGCACAGTTTCTATGTCAAATGTATATACACTCTTTTTCTGGATTTTTTTAGTATCACAAACAGTACTGTATTTGAAAATCTGGTATGTCATAAATGTATAGATGTAGCAGTACTGTCTATCTGTATGTCGTGTGTGTCATATGATGAATTGAAAATGGAGGACCCTGATGGAAACAAGACGAAAGTCTTTCTCAGGTCTGCATCCTCTTAACAATTGTATGTATTGAGCTGTACTGTACTGTACCCATTCTGCAATCTGTTAATAAACTTTTCAATCAATCAATCAATCTTCAAGACACACTAAAAATCAATAGCCCACTACCCTATGGACAATTTAAGAACACAAACCTCCCTACCTCAGTATGTAACTGTTTGATCTCTTTCTTACTTCGTTTTTTCTCTTTTCACCTGTGTATTTGTCCTATTCATGAAAATGTGTTTTACCCTTTAATATGTATTCTTAACTGTTTGAACTTGTAATCTTGATGGTGTTACAAATGATGGTGAAACTTCAACGTCATGG
This sequence comes from Notolepis coatsorum, assembly GCF_963971535.1. Lineage (NCBI taxonomy): Eukaryota > Metazoa > Chordata > Actinopteri > Aulopiformes > Paralepididae > Notolepis > Notolepis coatsorum. The sequence continues at coordinate 8,770,479 of NC_140184.1, read as the reverse complement.
TTGAGAATAAAACACTCGGTCAATCAACTAGATCAGTGGTTCTCAATCCCCCCCCCAACAGGAGACATGATAGCATGTCTGCCTGCAGGCTATTGCACGTTGTTGAGGGCTTTGAATGTGATGAGAAGTATTTTGTGGTCAGCACGGTGGGTGGAGGTTAGCCAGTGGCGGCTGCTGACCAAATTTCTTGGTGAAGCACAAAATGATTATATTATATTATATATTAAATTATATTTTTTAAACATCCCCAACGCTGCAACACTCCCATTCCTCCCAGGTGTCAGGCTCCTCATTCGCTTCCATTCATTTTGGGGACCATGTTTGAATATCATACTTCTGAAGTATAAACAAACTATACTGCTGTGACGATTTCAATAAAACAGACCATTCTGAGTCAATGGTACAGCAAAACTGTACATTGGAATATTGGTAAACATATCGGTCAATCCCATTGTCCCGTGGGATTATGCCCCCCCCCCCCCCCTCCCTGCGGCGATATTAATATTTGATTAGAAACGCAAGCAAGGCTTGCGGCGACTCATGTGGTCCTTGGGGGCTACCTGGTGTTGGTGTATTACACACGCAAGGCCACAGCGGGCCAATGAATTCATAATCATAATCACTGTAAAATATATATATATATATATTTTAAATGCACTCACCACACAACAGCCAAAGCAGTGACCGATCTCATCTTCCATTGAATACTGCAGCTTCCTTCTTTCCTTCTCTATTGATATCTCCTCATCACATCTTGGGAATCATAAACATTCCTTCCTTCCTCACTTCCCTAAAGCGTCTTGTTACTCGCTCTGCTCTCGCCCCCCCGCCCCCCTCCTCCTCACGAGCTCCATGTAACACGGAAGTGCAGTGGTCTATGCCATGTCTCACAGCTCCTCTCTGATTGAGTCTCAGACCGTCGAGGGCTGTCAATCATTCAACCCGCGTTCGTGAGTAGCGTGCGCAAAGTTGCACGGGCAGGGCTTAGATGACTCAAATAGCCTATTTTGATTGGATAATAGAATAAAAAGATCAACCCGTGCAGGGAAAGTTGCACTTGAGTGATTGACAGCTAGCCATTACTGACTGCAGGCCTGATCAGAGAGCTCAGAGCTGTCACTTTTGGCCATTTTTGAAGAAAAAAAATTCATATTTTTTACATAGGAAAACATTTAATTTTTTTATTTTTTATTTTTTTATTGGTCTTTTTCCCCCTCCATTTTCCGCCGATTTTCTCCCATCCCAATGTTAGTCGTATGCCAATTCCCAGTCCCTTCCTGGTCGCTGCGCACTTACCCCCCACAGTCAGATCATCTGGGAGAGTGGAGGCTACCACGTGCTTCCTCCGACACACGTCCAGCCAATCACCGCTTCTTTTCACCTGGCAGCGCGGATTCTCATTGAGAGGGCGTAGCGTGTGGGAGGACCACACTATCCCCCTCACGTCCAATCCGCGCTTAGCAGGCGCCCCGACCGAACTGTAGGAGTCGCTGTTTACAACGACCCGGACCCACCCCGCCAGCTTCTCCCACCCTCTGATACAGCCAATTGTATCAGTGCAGACGGCCAGCCAAGCTGGTGACAACCCCGGAGCTGTGAGCTGGATTCGAACAGGCAAATCCAGCTCAGCTCCGGGGCTGGTGACGAACGCAATCTCCGCTCGGCCACCTAACCGCCTATAGGAAAACATTTCTAATAAAAAAAAAATGTATAATATATATATATGTAAATTAATAATAATTATGAATTATGAGTGAATGGTGGGGGACGCTGTACAACTGTACAAGCAAAACTGTACATTGGAATATTGACAAAACCATACTTGGTCATTTACTGTACATTGGAGGGGGTTGGGTTAGGACATTTACAGGGGCCAGTTTCGAATTGCAGTCTCCCGTAGGTGTTCTTTGAGAGTGGTTTTGAAAGTGGGTAGTGATTCACATTCCTTTACAGATTTGGGTAGGGAGTTTGGGCCGATGATGATGATTTCAGGGTGCTTTGACGGTACATGTTTACTTGCTTCTTAGTACAGGTGGTGATGGTGATTGCTCCAGTGAGTGTGTCTGCTCAGCTGAGGTGGCGCAGGCTGGATGTCTATTGTAGGCTTTGAGTGGCTTTGTGTGGAGCCAGACCAAAGCGAGGTGAAAGCAACACCGGAGATGGCCTGAAGATAGAATAGGTGTGTTGAGAGTGCTGGGAATGATGCATTTAATTCCCATGGCGAGTTCATACCAAACCTGTCTTCAAAAACTGTATATATGAGACAGCTATTGCATGACAAATGTGAGTTCAAGTGGACTGACAATCATAACGAGGAGTGGTCACGGCTGAAAACCACTCTCACAACAGAATATCCAAGGATATACTTTTTTTTTTCCTACCATTTACCATAGACAGAACTCTCAGCCATGTCCATCAGATAGAACCTAATGAAAGGACCCAGAGAGAAGACAAAGACGCCGCAGTGCAAAAGTCCTCCACCAAGACTCATCTGAGCAGGACAGAAGAGCACACAACAGGCGAAGGCTCTTCCCTATCTAACGTGACGGGGGGGTGGAAAACCCTGAGCACAATATCCCTGGAGCGATAAGAGCTCTGGATGTTTTTGCTATTATTCCCCTGAATAGACAGGCATCGGTTTGATTGATTGATTGATTGAAAAGTTTATTAACAGATTGCAGAATGGGTACAGTACAGTACAGCTCAATACATACAATTGTTAAGGGGATGCAGACCAGAGAAAGACTTTCGTCTTGTTTACATCAGGGTCCCCCATTTTCAATTCATCAAGTTCAAGTTCAAGTTCTTTAATAGTTGTCATACAGAAGTACAGAATACTTTCATACAAAATGCTTCTTACTGTTACGCTCCAGAGACTGTGCTAGACAAGATAGTATCAAATAACATAATAACATAATATAGCATGAATTTAGAAGAAGAAAATGAGGTCACAGTTGTTCGGTATAGACATATGTACAATGTTCTGAGTTACCATATAATATACAATACACAACTATGCAGTGTACTAATGTACAGTACTATCTAGTGCAAAGCAGAAATGGGATGAGGTACAATTTTAGGTACAATTTACAGTAAGGTGTACGAGTTGTAGTGCAATCCTTCATCCATAAATATAAAGTGTGGGGAGTGGGTGCTACAGTGTGTTTGTTTAAAGTGGGTGTGTGCTATAAAGTGTGTGTAGTGGGTGCTACAGTGTGTTTGTTTAAAGTGAGTGTGTGCGTGTGGATGTGTGTGCTATGTGTGTTTGGTGGTTGTTGTTGTGTAGTGTTCATTCATTGTTCGTTTAGCAGCCTGATGGCCTGGGGATAGAAGCTACTTCTGAGTCTTTCTGTGCTCGCCCCGAGACTCCTGTATCGCTTGCCTGACGGCAGCAGTTCAAAGAGGCAGTTGTTCGGGTGGCTCGAGTCCTTAATAATTCTCTTAGCCTTCCCCTTGCAACGCTTGTAGTAAATGTTCTGGAGGGTGGGGAGCCCCCCTCCGATTGTGCGTTCGGCTGAACGTGTCACTCTTTGTAGTCTGCTTTGGTCTTTTGCAGTGCTATTCCCAAACCAGGAGGTGATGTTGCCGGTCAAGATGCTCTCTATTGTACATGAGTAGAAGTTCTTAAGGATCTTCTGGCTGACTTGGAACTTCCTTAGGCGCCTGAGGAAGTAGAGGCGTTGTCGTGCCTTCTTCACCACACTGTTAATGTGTATGGTCCATTTCAAGTCCTCGGATATGTGGGCTCCGAGGTACTTGAAGCTGTTGACTCTCTCAACCGGTGCCCCGTCGATGCTGAGGGGGCTGTAGTCCTTGACCCCCGACCTCCTGAAGTCCACAATCATCTCCTTTGTTTTGCTGACGTTCAGGGAGAGGCTGTTTTCCTGGCACCATCCCGCCAGGACCTTGACCTCTTCCAGGTAGGCCCTCTCGTCGTTGGCAGAGACATAACATATATGACATACATGACATACAGATAGACAGTACTGCTACATCTATACATTTATGACATATCAGATTTGCAAATACAGTACTGTTTGTGATACAAAAGTGTCCAGAAAAGGAGTGTATATACATTTGGCGTAGAAACTGTACATTGGAGGAGGTTGGTTGGGTGGGGTGGGGTTGGGTGGGTTGGGTGAGGGCTGTACATTGGAGGTGGGGGGGGGGGGGGGGGGGGTTGGGTAGGGGACACACACACATTTTACACTGTACATTGGAATATTGACAAAGCCTTACTTGGTAATTTACTGTACAACTAGGTTAGGACATTTGTAGGGGCCAGTTTCGAATTGCAGTCTCACGTAGGTGTTTTTTGAGAGTGTTTTTGAAGGTGGGTAGTGATTCACATTCCTTTACAGCTTTAGGCAGGGCGTTCCACATTGATGTGGCATAATTGCGAAACGTGTTTAGTCCCTTGTTTGAGCCGAATCTGGGTTTTACATGATTTGTGGAGCTCCCTCTGGTGTTGTGATCGTGGTATTCACTGACCTTTGGGAAGTATTTTGACATGTACATGGGTACCTTGGTCGCGTAGTGTATCTTGTAGACCAGGCCCATTGCAAGTTGCTGTACTCTGTCGTCTACTCTAAGCCATCCTAGGTTGTCAAAGTGGGCAGGGGTGAGGTGGGTTCTAGGAGTCAGGTCAAGTAGTAGTCTGACTAGCTTGTTTTGAGATGTTTGTAATTTGTTTTTTAGTGCCTTTGAGGTGCTTTGGTACCATGAGGTGCAAGCATAGTCGTGAACCGAAAGAGCGCACGACCCACTCGTGTGCTTAGCAGAAGTGACGGCCAGGAGAAAATAAGTCTTACAAGACAGCTGATTCAACTGCGCACGCTCGAGCGGTTCAAATGGAGCACCCAGAAGTTTCGATAGTTCACTTTCGAACCCTAACCCTATCCAGGATAGACTGAAGGAAGGACAAAACTGAACTCAAAGGACATAAAACCAGGTCCAAGTCCTTAGTCTGACACCACTCTTGAAAAATGAGTGCCTAAGCTTAACCGTCGAAAGAACTTGCTGTCACGCTCTAAGACAAACTCTACTCTAACCAACTTCGAAAGAGTGCCTAAGCTTAACCAGTGTAGAAACAGGCGTCGGCCAATCAGAGGGCGTCTCCGAGAAATGCGGCTACGGAAAAAAATAACGCTGGAGGGAAACGCGACATGCGTCGACGTAATGACGTATTTGGCGCGGCTGCGCACTGCGAAATATACTTCCTGGATGGACATGTTGACAACATTTGATTGCCGTTGTTGTTGTTGTTGTTGTACAACATTAAACTGAAACGACATTTACCACACAATGATTAAGACAGAAAAGATTTTGCACTTGAAGAGTTTCCGGGGACGGAAGGTTCGTGTTGTTCGCGAACATTATTTGAGAGAGTGTATCCCTTGCTACAGCTCTCTCTGTCAGGCGGACTGTGCCAACGGTAAGATGCTGTTGTTTACGTTCTTATAGTACCGCATGTGTCTAATCCCCCTTCACCCTGTTACCTTAGTCTGGCCGTCATTGAAAATAAGAATTTAGTTCTATCAAATAAATACATCAAATAAATCCTTCACAGTTAGGCAGCCACAGTAGGCTATATTGCTAAAGAATGCCAGAACGAGACACCCTTTCTGCCTGGAATGTAGACAACAGCAAAAACGTGATTGATTGAAAAGTTTATTAACAGATTGCAGAATGGGTACAGTACAGTACAGCTCAATACATACAATTGTTAAAGGGGAACTATCTTATAAATGGCCTTTTTCAGTGTTTAGCATTGTTTCCTAGCTATGTGGACATATATTAATATGATCTATGTCTCTAATTCTCATATTGGCGCATTCTTCCAATTCTCCTCTCACAATATTCACCCTCACTGAACTAAGTCATCTGAAAATGTGCATATCTGTGATGTCAGAGATTTCTCAGCTGCATAATAATGTGGCAGTTGATGTGGCAGTTGCCACCAAATGTATAGATGTAGCAGTACTGACTATCTGTATGTCATATATGTCCTGATGAATTGAAAATGGGGGACCCTGATGTAAACAAGACGAAAGTCTTTCTCTGGTCTGCATCCCCTTAACAATTGTGTGTATTGAGCTGTACTGTATTGTACCCATTCTGCAATCTGTTAATAAAGTTTTCAATCAATCAATCAATCAATCAACCAGGCCGTGTGTAACTGTTCCGCAACAGTAAGTGACTTCCGGGGTAGGCCTGATTGGCCCCGACAGGCACGTGACGCGGCAAACTCAGGACGCGCAACGAGGCTGCTGAGAGCTGTCGTGCGGAAATAGGCTGTCTATTGCCATTCTCTAACACAAACTCTAACCTTAACCAGCTCCTTAACAGCGCCTAAACTTAACCGTTCTAACCTTAACCAACTCCGAAACAATGCCTAACCTTAACCTTAACCATGCCTAACCTTAACCATAGAAAGAATATTGCCATTCTCTAAGACAAACTCTAACCTTAACCAGCTCCTTAACAGCGCCTAAACTTAACCGTTCTAACCTTAACCAACTCCGAAACAATGCCTAACCTTAACCTTAACCTTAACCATGCCTAACCTTAACCGGCGAAAGAATACATGTTAAAAAAAAAATCACGTTAAAAAAAAAAGATTTGATGGGATTCGAACTCACCAACAACGGACCGCAGGATCGCAGGACCGTTGCTCTGCCAGGTGAGCTGAAGCGCCGAATGAAAGTCATGGCGTATTTGGACGGTTACGTAATTCCGCAAGCTCTGCCGCTCGGCTCCGCGGAGCGTGCCGCGCGGCAGAGAAAGTTGCGCGTCACGTGCCTGTCGGGGCCAATCAGGCCTACCCCGGAAGTAACTTACTGTTGCGGATAAGCTATAAGCCACCAGGCCACACAGTGGTTGGAGCCCAGCCTCAAAACGGCTTAAGATCTTGAGGTAGAAAAATGCTGTTTTTGAGTACTTGATTAGAAATACAAAAAAAATATTTTTTTTGAAAATTCTGTACACTGTACATTGGAATACTGACAAAGCCATACTTGGTAATTTACTGTACAACTGGGTTAGGACATTTGTAGGGGCCAGTTTCGAATAGCAGTCTCCCGTAGGTGTTCTTTGAGAGTGTTTATGAAAGTGGGTAGTGATTCACATTCCTTTAGTCAAGTCAAGTCAAGAGTTTTAATTGTCACGGCATACAAGTATATGAAATGCGGGTGGTCTTGCCCGCAACGATGTGCAATACAGTGGTACAACATATAATAGAATCCAATAAAAAAACAACATTGTGCAATAAACAGGTAACAGGTAATTTCTTTTTACAGCTTTGGGTAGGGCGTTCCACATTGATGTGGCATAATTGCTAAACGTGTTTAGTCCCTTGTTTGAGCCGAATCTGGGTTTAACATGATTTGTGGAACTCCCTCTGGTGTTGTGATCGTGGTATTCACTGACCTTTGGGAAGTATTTTGACATGTACATGGGTACCTTGGTCGTGTAGTGTATCTTGTAGACCAGGCCCATTGCAAGTTGCTGTACTCTGTCGTCTACTCTAAGCCATCCTAGGTTGTCAAAGTGGGCAGGGGTGAGGTAGGTTCTAGGAGTGAGGTTAAGCAGTAGTCTGACTAGTTTGTTTTGAGATGTTTGTAATTTGGTTTTTAGTGCCTTTGAGGTGCTTTGGTACCATGAGGTGCAAGCATAGTCGTAGTACCCTTGAATGAGTGCTCCTGCCAGACTCAGAGTCTTCAGGGTATTCTTGTTTACCAGAGAGGAGATCCGGTACAAGAATCGAGTTCGTTGGTTGACTTTTTTTATTACATTGGATGCCATTTTGTCACAGGAAAGATTAGCCTCTAGGATGGAACCCAGGTAGGTAATTTCATCTTTCCTTGTGACAATATTGTCACCCACTGTAACTGAGAAGCCGTCGGTCTTGCTGAGTTTGTTATTTGAACCGAAGAGAATAGATTCTGTTTTACCCATGTGTAATGATAGTTTGTTATCAGCGAGCCAGGTGCAGATTCTGCCGAGTTCAGAGCTGAGTTTTTTTTTCAACCTGTAACTTGTTCTTGTCAGAGACCAGCAGGGCTGAGTCGTCTGCGAACAGGAACAAGTTGCAGTCACAAACTGATGACATGTCATTTGCATAAATTAGGAACATGGTGGTATGGAGCAGGATAGCTGGTATACATAACCTCTACTGCATGTGCTCAACCGCATAGTATATGGAAATACCATAGGCCAGAAAACAAATGCTCTTCAATTGGTCGCAACGTAACTTAAACACGTGGAATTGCTTTGTTATTACACTACCATGGTCGCGCCCATGGCGCGAATTTTGAATACTCAGTCGATTGTTTATAAAGTGCAATGTTTATAATACCAGCACTGTTTGCATATGGTGCGAGTTTCATGTTTTGTTTTATTTGTCACATATAAAGTATGTACATTATTACAGTGGCGCCCATGGCACGAATTTTGAATACTCAGTCGATCGTTTATAAAGTGCAATGTTTATAATACCAGCACCAGCACTGTTTGCATATGGTTCAAGTTTCATGTTTTGTTTTATTTGTCACATATAAAGTATGTACATTATTACAGTGAAATGCTTGGTTCTGTATGAGCCTCCTGAGAATGTGCTTCATACAGTAAAACAAGTAAAAAATGTATAAAGTCCAAACACTATACAAATACTCTGTGCAGTACGCACAGTTTATAAACTATGCCCTTGGATTTGTAAACTGTGCCCTTGGATTTTCGTGGGCATGGGTTCTAATTAGGGCTGACCTTCGAAGCTTTTTTTGGCAATCGAAGCTTCGGGGCCGAGCTTCGATTTTAATTCGAAGCTTCGAGTAAAAAAAATAATTATTTGTATTATTATTATTTTTTTTATCTTATGTTGTGGGACTTGTACAGCACTTTGGTAAACTTTGTTGTTTTTAAATGTGCTCTATAAATAAAGTGGATTGGATTCATTAATTAAGTAGCCCCTTTCGTGACTGTGACGCAGCCAACAAGGTTTCACTCGGCTGCGCTGCCTGGGTGCAGTGGGGCTGCTCTCACAGCCAACGACATGACATTACATAATTATGTTGCAACATCCGTCTATCAAGCAAACAATTATATTATATTTAATTTATAATTATATCAGACAATGCACCTACAAAAGCAGATGATTACAATTAAATTAGCCAACTTGGTAACACATTAGTCATAGCAGCATAGGCATAGCCTTATTAACACTTTGATCGCCATGGTTAAATTCATAATTTACCATCCCTCGCCATCTCTATTTGTCTATGGAGAAGTTCCCCTTCTTTGCAGGGCTATAACTTTTTAAATTTATTGCTAAATTGACATTATTATGGCCCATTCAATGTCCTATATCTATTGTTCAGGGTGTAGCAACGTTATACTTTTTCATTCACATATTCATACTAAAATACGGTCTAAAGTATAAGTATGTTTTTATCGTTTTCTGCAGCTTTCTCCAGAACTTGATTTATAGCCCCAAATGCATTATATTGATGATAAAATACAGTTTGATAGCGATCGGTGCCAGATAAAAAATGTCAACTGGAGATGCTTCTAGAAGTTACTACGTATGATCTGATGATGACCGGATGGGCGGGGGGTCGTTTATAAATCCGTGGGCAACGTTATATCATTCATCTAGTGTGGGTGATATGATCATCAGAGCAGTTAGTAAAGAACACGTTGGAAAATAACGCTGGATCTTACCGTATCTTCCTCGCGCCGTTGGGCGATGAGCGTGGAGCAGAGATATTCCTATTATGGGATGTATAAATACCCGATCCATTTCCAGGTTGTATAATATACGTCCAAATCATGTTGTTTGTCGAGTTATTTGCACCGATCGGTGTTCACTGTGTCAAGATGGAGTCCTGCTAATGATAGCGAGTGCCCGGACGAAATATGGGTGAGCACCACTTCATCCACATGACTTCCTGTTGGGCGATCTGCCGATCGGCCACCAGATGGCGCTCTTGAACCGTTAGAGAGTTGAGTGGAGCTCAGCAGTGAGTATATATAGAAATCATATAGAAATATGATTTCGATCACAGATTTTTTAAATATTGATATCAAAGACGTGTTATGGCGTCTTCGGCAGAATGAGCATGGCGGGCAATGACGAGTTTCGGCGTTTCCGGCGATTAAAGTGTTAATGTTTTGTGTGGCGTCGCCGTCGTGTACAACGATACTTACTTTTTAGGTGATTTGACAAAGTTGTTGTAGAGTTGTGATATGCCATTTTCTTCTGGCATATCTGGCACTCGGCTTTTTGGGCATTGTCTTTGCATATTTTAAAGTGTAACCACACGTCTGATGACTTCTTCGTCGACATGTCTGCTGCACATGTCCTTGTTGTTTTCAACACAGATAATCTCCACGTGCTTGTTGTAGAGAGGTGGAGTCGAGGCGCCGCTTACTTTCGTTTCATCGGAATCGAGGCAGGAAGGCGCCGCTTACTTTCGTTTCATTGGAACGGAGGCGCAGGATTTTGGAGGCAAAAAGAAAAAAAATATTTATGTTCGAAGCTCGTGCCATCGAACGAAGCTTCGAAGCTTAGAAGTATTTAAGACAGCCTTAGTTCTAATCCAAGCCTAGGGCATGGTTTAGATGGCAGATTTGCCTAGACTAAAGGTAGATATAGGCGCACCTCGGTCACCAACAGGAGGGTATTCCAGCTGTGGGTGGCTATATGATGCTCCAGGGCTGTTGCACACCCTGTTCCCCTTTTGGAATCTGAATAATGCATATAATAATTTGGGGCAGGGACCATGCCTGTACAGTATTGTAAGACGTATGCAGAAATACAATACAAAATTGTCCCATTTCACATTTAACACATGTTGCCACTCACTCTTATTGAAGACACCAAGAGCTGTATTGAAATAACCTTTGTATTCTCCCATTGTTTGACTATGGTGATCTCATTCGAGCAAGAGTGTCCTTCCTTGATCACCTTAATGTTTTGTACCACTCAGCAATTAGGTTTGCTACAAATGCCCCCTTTTCCAACACATCACTGACTTGTACACATCTGTAAATTGGCCATCGTTACACTCTCGGCGAGAAATTAATTGGCTTACACTAATTTCACATCACAAAACCCTCCTTGGTCTGACCCCTCCTAATTTGATCCACCTGTTAAAATGGTCATCTACTCCCTATAACACCAGAGCTGCTCACCATATCGCTAGATGTTCCCCGTGTTAACACTTCCTTTGGTCAATCCTCCCTCCTTCCAGTTCCCAGCAGTTGGAACGAGATGCAAAGGTCATTTGACTGTTCTGCTTCATTCTATTTGGTTGTTTGTTGGATGTGCGTTTTAATTATCCCCCCTTACCTCTGTAATGTATGTATCATCTGTGTCTTTTCTATTTTATAAAAAAAAAACGTGTCCCCTTTACCTGTTACCCTTCGAGATGCCTTTTTGTCCTCTCGCCAGGCCGTCATTGTAAATAATAATTTGTTCTTAATTGACCTGCCTGGTTCAATAAAGTGTGGTGGGGTTCTCTTTAGCTCTTAAAAAAAGACTCCCACACAACCATAGGCACAGTCGGAAAAAGTCAAGGTGATATTTAAAAACAGTCACGCAAGCGAAAATAACATAAAACAAAATACAAAGTTACAATACTTATACCTATAACATGAGTTCCCCAATAACTCATTAGTTTACACAGAAATAACAAAAACACTACAGAGCTTCACCAGCATAATTCTGTTACCTACTTTGTAACACGCAGCCAGGTGAAGACTCCTCTTCTTGGCCAAAACGGCTCTCTTGTACCTGGTAGCCCCTCCCATCAGGGCCCTATTGTACCTGGTAGCCCCTCCCATCAGGCTTCACACAGGTGAAGATTGCCCTCTTGTACCTGGTAGCCCCTCCCATCAGGGCCCTATTGTACCTGGTAGCCCCTCCCATCAGGCTTCACACAGGTGAAGATTGCCCTCTTGTACCTGGTAGCCCCTCCCATCAGGCTTCACACAGGTGCTGCTGCACCTCTTGTACCTGGTAGCCCCTCCCATCAGGCTTCACACAGGTGAAGATTGCCCTCTTGTACCTGGTAGCCCCTCCCATCAGGCTTCACACGGGTGCTGCTGCACCTCTTGTACCTGGTAGCCCCTCCCATCAGGGCCCTATTGTACCTGGTAGCCCCTCCCATTAGGCTTCACACGGGTGCTGCTGCACCTCTTGTACCTGGTAGCCCCTCCCATTAGGCTTCACACGGGTGCTGCTGCACCTCTTGTACCTGGTAGCCCCTCCCATCAGGCTTCACACAGGTGCTGCTGCACCTCTTGTACCTGGTAGCCCCTCCCATCAGGCTTCACACAGGTGCTGCTGCACCTCTTGTACCTGGTAGCCCCTCCCATCAGGCTTCACACGGGTGCTGCTGCACCTCTTGTACCTGGTAGCCCCTCCCATCAGGCTTCACACGGGTGCTGCTGCACCTCTTGTACCTGGTAGCCCCTCCCATCAGGCTTCACACGGGTGCTGCTGCACCTCTTGTACCTGGTAGCCCCTCCCATCAGGGCCCTATTGTACCTGGTAGCCCCTCCCATCAGGCTTCACACGGGTGCTGCTGCACCTCTTGTACCTGGTAGCCCCTCCCATTAGGCTTCACACAGGTGCTGCTGCACCTCTTGTACCTGGTAGCCCCTCCCATCAGGCATCACACAGGTGCTGCTGCACATCATACATCATCATCATCATCATTTATTTATTCGTACATGGAATTACCACAGTCCAACAGTACATATTAATATAATTCACCAAAAATACCATGGCCGAAAGGAACAGGAAGAAGAAAAAATCTTATATATACCTGCCCCTACACACAGACAACACACCGATAGACATATTGTGTAAAACCAAACAGAATATACCCATTTTGCAAAAAAAAATCAACATCAACACAACCAAACCAACACAAATAAACCCATTTTGTCTATCTATCAGTCAAACTACATATCTAGGTTCATTCATTTACACACACACACACACACACCCACACACACACACACACACACACACACACACTTATATAATGTATTATACTTCTATATACTATCTAATTTCTATTTTATTATAATAGAACTAAATCATACCATTTATTCTACACCATATTGGTACAGTATTATACAATATTTTAATATATTATTATTCTATGTTACGCTGCTATATACTATATTACTATACTCATACTGGCCTACACTACAACTCTATGCTACGTCATACATTAACAATGTCCTACACAGGTGCTACACGTCATCAATACATTAACCTATCAAGCAAATAGCAACAACAATAATAAATATGTATGTATGTATGAAGTAAGGGATAATGTATCGAGGTCATTGTCGCAAAATAATTGACCGACACGGAGTTTAAAATACCGAGGCGCCGCGCCGAGGTGTTTTAAACGTAGTGAAGGTCAATTATTTTGCGATGATGACCGAGTATAGCTATACATTATCCCGCTTATTACATGGCTAACTTACTAACAATATACCTAATTCATTTGACAAATCGCAGTTGTTCTGTGGCTCTGTCAGCCTAAAGAAAAGGGGATTATTATTATCGCGGGCAGCCCGGCAGGTGTGTCTGATTGGCTGCAATGAAACAGTGTGTGTCAGTGGGGCTTGATTACTCCAGCTGCGAAAAACAATAATCACCGGTGGTTATGTAAGGGATAATGTATGGCTACGAGGTCATTGTCGCAAAATAATTGACCGACACGGAGTTTAAAATACCGAGGCGCCGCGCCGAGGTGTTTTAAACGTAGTGAAGGTCAATTATTTTGCGACAATGACCGAGTAGGCTATACATTATCCCGCTTATTACATGGCTAACTTACTAACAATATACCTAATTCATTTTACATCGACTCGCAACACTGGTTCTGGCTGCGTTCTGGCTCCGCTCGTCGCTCCGCCCCCTGTCATCGCCGGCAGCAGAACACTGAGTGTCTAATTGCACTGAAACAGTGTGTGTCAGTGGGCTTGATTGCGAACAGCTGCGCACTGCGGTCATTATTGAAAAAACAGCGGTCATTATTGAAAAATAATGACCGCTGTCGGGGGGCTATTGACCAATCACAAGCAAGCATTTCGGCGAATGTGAAAACGCCATGTAATAACGAAAAATAATTCACCGCTGTCGGGGGCTATTGACCAATCACAAGCAAGCATTTCGGCGAATGTGAAAACGCCATGTAATAATGTATGATAATATGAATGAATGTAGCACTCCCAGGTGTGCACCCTTGGTTGTGCTACTGACGGTAATGGAATTTAATGATGGGGGGGGGGGGGGGGGGTTGATGTTCTCAGTACAATAATAGAAGAGCATGGTACATGTTTGGTGTGTGTGGGAGCGCTGCTTGCAGTCCATGACGGAGCCGCTCCGTCGCATAAAGGTTCGATCAAAATAAAAGTAAATTATCGCAATTGTTCATTTCAGATGTAGTGATCAGTTGATGAATGTCCTATTATAACCTTGTTTTTTAATTGACCAAACAACTGTTCAATATAAAAAGAAAAGAATAATAGCATAATATTACAGAAGTGACAGAAGTGAACCGTTTGCAAAATGCCCATACATTTTAATGAGCTAACCCCCTTCCATGCGATGTTGTGTTTACATAGCAACAACATAGTGACATGGGGGAATGCTCTCTCTCTTCTTCTCCAGACGGCAAGGTCCTGTCCAGGGAGGCCACACATTATGTGGTGCCTGATGCCGGGGTGGTGGAGGACTACCTGGAGATCCTGGAGCTCAGAGAGTTGCAGGGGATTGTCCTCACCCAGACGGCCTGCCAGGCCGTGCAGCACAGCAGAGGACGCAGGTACAGTGTGTCCATGTAGATATTTATCCACACGGAATACTGATTGGATAAATGTAGGGCCCTATGAAATCCGTCTTTAATCTTTTCCTGTTTTGGGATTTCTCGGTTTAAAATGTTCCTGTTTTCGGATTTCTCGCTTTTTTTTTTGTTTGTTTCGGATTTCTCGTTTTTCGTTCGTTTTTTTCATATTTTTTCCTTTGGATTTAAGTAAAAAAAAAATCCATTGCAGTGGAATAACTAAATAATAAAATAATACAAAATAATAATTTGTTTAAAATAAATTAAATTCCGTTGTCCCGGAATGGATAATGGTAGCTGTAATTTCTGCGTCTCCGTAGACCGTGCAGCGTCATCGTTTTAGAGTCGTAGTGAAGATTGATTTATATGAAAACCGATTTATGTATAATTTAAGCATATTCCATGCCATTCCGCGATAATTCAGAATTCCGTGAAATCCTCTGCGATTCCGTGGTCGCGGATTCCATAGGGCCCTAGATAAATGTCATGCTGGTGCTCTAGCACCACCTCTGCAAGACCTCTTTCTTTCACCTCCGAAACATCCCTAAACTCCGTTCCTCACTCACCCTGGCAGATTCCGAGAAACTCGTCCACGCTTTTGTTTCCTCCAGGCTGGACTATTGCAATGCACTCCTCATCGGGATCCCTAGTAAAAGCATTAAAAAACTGCAAACCATCCAGAATGTCGCTGCTAGGATCCTGATGAGGGTGCGCAAATATGATCACATCACCCCCACCCTCAGATCCCTTCACTGGCTCCCCGTGGAACACAGGGTTGAGTACAAGGTCTCCCTCCTCACTCACCAGTGCGTACACGGTGGTGCCCCTGCCTATCTCAAGGAACTCCTCGCCCCCCAGTCCTCCTCACGCTCCCTCCGCTCCGGCACAGCCTACCTCCTCAAAGCCCCCAGGACTAAACTGCACTCCATGGGCGATCGAGCCTTCTGCTCCGCCGCACCCAGACTTTGGAATGCTCTATCCACCTGAGAGCACCACAATCCGTCGTGGCTTTTAAAAGGGGCCTAAAAACATTTCTTTTTAACAAGGCTTTTGCCTGAATTTTTCTTTTACTTTTATTTGTTACTTCTATTCATTTTATTATAATTTTATTTTATTTTACTTTTATGTTCTTCCATTGAATTGTTTTATTCATTTAACCTTTTGTCTATATCTCCTGTAGCACTCTGAGATTCTCGCGAATATAAAGTGCGGTACAAATTGAATCTATTATTATTATTGGTGCTCTAGCCAAATTTCCCTTGGGATGAATAAAGTATTTCTATTTTATTCTATATCTATTCTATTCTAGTGCAACATCTATAGCATCTTTAAAGTTGGGCTATGCACTACTCACTACTGTATATTATCATTTGTGTTGTAAATATGTATGTATATGGGTGCAAGTAGATTTTCAGAAGAACGCAGGTGTAGTGTAAATCTAAGCCCAACCCACGTCGCTCATGTTTTTGGAATCTATTTAGTCATTTAGCTGAACGCTTTTATCCAAAGCCACTTACAAGTTCTGTACAACAAGTCAGCAGGAAGGTTCTGTACAACAAGTCAGCAGGAAGGTTCTGTACAACAAGTCAGCAGGAAGGTTCTGTACAACAAGTCAGCAGGAAGGTTCTGTACAACAAGTCAGCAGGACGGTTCTGTACAACAAGTCAGCAGGAAGGTTCTGTACAACAAGTCAGCAGGAAGGTTCTGTACAACAAGTCAGCAGGACGGTTCTGTACAACAAGTCAGCAGGAAGGTTCTGTACAACAAGTCAGCAGGAAGGTTCTGTACAACAAGTCAGCAGGAAGGGTACAGCTCTGGTAGCTACAGTAAGTCATATTGTTTGTCAAACAGTGGCGAACTTGAGTGCTACAGTCTTGAGCGCATAGTAGTATAGACATATTAGCATAGTAGGTATAGTATAGGCAATACAAGGAACATTCATTCATAATACAATTTCCACACCCCTAACAGGGAAGGTAGATTCATTATTGGCAGAGTGCTTACTAGTAAAAGACAAAGGTTAGTATTTTATATGTTTCCCTTTCTTCATTTAAGCTATCATATCCACCGTGAGTCCTGCAGTCAGCCAATGACTGGGGAACACTTTCAAAAGCCTCACCAGCCTTTGTACCCCCTGTGTGAATATACACACTCACACTATAGAATATACACTCTAGAATATATACGCACACTATAAAATATCCTGCCCCCTGCATGCCTTTGTCACAACTTTAAATTTGAGGGATCCTTGCTAAAAATGTGTGTGAATATCGGACCGATATATCAATTTCAACCTTTTTTTGCTCTCAAATATCGGCACCGGCTCCCTAAAAACCAGTATCGCTCGGCCTCTAATGTATAACCATGTTGGCCTAGCATCAAATCCCACCAGAACCCTCTCTCCTGTGTCTCACCTGCTATATTTCATTAGTCTTCCAACTGTTTCAATAAATACAAAATAAATATGGTTCTGGTGAAAATGGTACAATTTAAAACAAATACTGTAGGCCATCCTTCAAAAGGTTTCAGGTTAAGTTGACTGTAATTTTAAACAAATATGCTGTCCTTCAAAATGTTTCAGGTTAAGTTGACTGTAATCTGTAACAAGTAGGCTGTCCTTCAAAAATGTTTCGGGTTAAGTTATAATAATAAATAATAACTTTATTTGTATAGCACTTTTCATACAGAAATTGCAATTCAAAGTGCTTCAGAGCAGTAAAAAATACAGGCATAAGCGAGCATAAAAAGATAGAGAGGTGGCAAGGTAAGGTAAATCACAATTTTTCACATTAGGATCTAGCATCCCAATAGGCCTCTCTGTTTACGGTTTCATTCAGTAATAAAAAATAATAAAATAGTAAAAAAGTGCGGTTTGATTCAGTTTAAAAAAAGGCAATACTAAAAATAATAAAATAAAAACAGACAGTAAAAAGTGTGATAAAATAGTTCAATAAAAATTATAGAACAACAGAGCAGTGCATCGCTCTTAATACTTTGAGTTTCTTTACAAAGTACAGTTCTAAATGACCTTATAGAACAACAGAGCAGTGTCACTCACAACTTAACAACAGAGGAGTGCATCGCTCTCAACTTTGAGTTTCTTTACAAAGTTCACGTTTGAATTACAACAGAGCGGCGCTCCGAAAATTACAGTGCATAAGAGGTAGTGAGATACTGTAAGCCATAAATTGACTGTAATCTGTAACAAGTAGGCTGTCCTTCAGAATGTTTCAGGTTAAGTTGACCGTAGTTACAAAGGCACTATACTATCCATCTAAAGGAAACCGTGTCCTCTTGCTGTTGATAATGTGCGCTTGCTGTGAGAGCTTCTTTTGCATTTAACCTTTAATGAACCGACCTGTGCGAGAGAGAGTGGAGGACCTAGAGCTCATCCTCATTATATCTGAGGTAATGCTGATCAAGCTAAATGAGGACCAGCATGTGAATTTAAATCTCTTCCCACATGCATATAACCACACACACACGTGCATATACACACGCACATGCACACACACACACACATATACACACGCATATATACACACGCATATACACACACATACACACACATATACACACACACACATATACACACACACGTATATACACATACACGCACACACACACACACACACACATATACACACGGATATACACACACACATGCACACACACACATATACACACGCATACGCGCACACATACACATATATACACACACATATATACACACACATATATACACACACACACACACACACACACACACACAAATATATATACACAATTACCCTCCCTTACTCATTCACTCATACATGGTGTAGGTGTACTGTACGTTGCTCTTGACAAAGTTGATGAATTGTGTAAAAAAAGAAGTCCTCCAGGACAGTTGGAAACATTCCAGGCTCTTTTGCTTATTCCTCCATTTTAAAACGTTGCATCGTTAATACGACGAGGCCCAGTGCGAGGCAGGGGGGAGGAGGCGGGGGGGGAGGCAGGGGGGAGGCAGGGGGAGGCAGAGGGGAGGCAGAGGGGAGGCAGGGGGAGGCGTGGAGAGGCAGGGGGGAGGCAGAGGGGAGGCAGGGGGAGGCAGGGGGGAGGCAGGGGGGAGGAGGCGGGGGGGGAGGCAGGGGGGAGGCAGGGGGAGGCGGGGAGAGGCAGGGGGGTGTCAGGGGGGAGAGGCAGAGGGGAGGCAGGGGGAGGAGACGGGGGGGAGGCAGGGGGAGGCGTGGAGAGGCAGGGGGAGGCGTGGAGAGGCAGGGGGGAGGCAGAGGGAGGCAGAGGGGAGGAGGCGTGGGGGAGGCAGAGGGAGGCAGAGGGGAGGAGGCGGGGGGGGAGGCGTGGAGAGGCAGGGGGAGGCAGGGGGAGAGGCAGAGGGGAGGCAGGGGGAGGAGACGGGGGGGAGGCAGGGGGAGGCGTGGAGAGGCAGGGGGAGGCGTGGAGAGGCAGGGGGGAGGCAGAGGGGAGGCAGGGGGGAGGAGGCGGGTGGGGAGGCAGGGGGAGGCGTGGAGAGGCAGGGGGAGGCAGGGGGGAGGCCGGGGGGGGAGGCAGGGGGGAGGCAGGGGGAGGAGGCGGGTGGGGAGGCAGGGGGAGGCAGGGGGAGGCAGGGGGGAGAGGCAGGGGGAGGCAGGGGGGAGAGGCAGAGGGGAGGCAGGGGGAGGAGGCGGGTGGGGAGGCAGGGGGGAGAGGCAGGGGGAGGCAGGGGGGAGAGGCAGGGGGAGGCAGGGGGAGGAGGCGGGTGGGGAGGCAGGGGGAGGCGTGGAGAGGCAGGGGGAGGCAGGGGGGAGGCCGGGGGGGGAGGCAGGGGGGAGGCCGGGGGGGGAGGCAGGGAGGAGGCAGGGGGGGAGGCGTGGAGAGGCAGGGGGAGGCAGGGGGAGAGGCAGAGGGGAGGCAGGGGGAGGAGACGGGGGGGAGGCAGGGGGAGGCGTGGAGAGGCAGGGGGAGGCGTGGAGAGGCAGGGGGGAGGCAGAGGGGAGGCAGGGGGGAGGAGGCGGGTGGGGAGGCAGGGGGAGGCGTGGAGAGGCAGGGGGAGGCAGGGGGGAGGCCGGGGGGGGAGGCAGGGGGGAGGCAGGGGGAGGAGGCGGGTGGGGAGGCAGGGGGAGGCAGGGGGAGGCAGGGGGGAGAGGCAGGGGGAGGCAGGGGGGAGAGGCAGAGGGGAGGCAGGGGGAGGAGGCGGGTGGGGAGGCAGGGGGGAGAGGCAGGGGGAGGCAGGGGGGAGAGGCAGGGGGAGGCAGGGGGAGGAGGCGGGTGGGGAGGCAGGGGGAGGCGTGGAGAGGCAGGGGGAGGCAGGGGGGAGGCCGGGGGGGGAGGCAGGGGGGAGGCCGGGGGGGGAGGCAGGGGGGAGGCAGGGGGAGGAGGCGTGGGGGGAGGCAGGGGGAGAGGCAGAAAGGAGGCAGGGAGAGGCAGGGGGAGGCAGGGGGGAGAGGCGGGGGGAGAGGCAGGGGGGAGGCAGGGGGAGAGGCAGGGGGAGGCAGGGGGGAGGCAGGGGGGGAGGCAGGGGGGAGGCAGGGGGAGGCAGGGGGGAGGCAGGGGGAGAGGCAGGGGGAGGCAGGGGGAGGAGGCGGGTGGGGAGGCAGGGGGAGGCGTGGAGAGGCAGGGGGAGGCAGGGGGGAGGCCGGGGGGGGAGGCAGGGGGGAGGCAGGGGGAGGAGGCGTGGGGGGAGGCAGGGGGAGAGGCAGAAAGGAGGCAGGGAGAGGCAGGGGGGAGAGGCAGGGGGAGGCAGGGGGGAGAGGCGGGGGGAGAGGCAGGGGGGAGGCAGGGGGAGAGGCAGGGGGAGGCAGGGGGGAGGCAGGGGGGAGGCAGGGGGGGAGGCAGGGGGGAGGCAGGGGGGAGGCAGGGGGAGAGGCAGGGGGGAGGCAGGGGGAGAGGCAGGGGGGGAGGCAGGGGGGAGGCAGGGGGGAGAGGCAGGGGGGAGGCAGGGGGAGGCGTGGAGAGGCAGGGGGGAGGAGGCGGGGGGGGAGGCAGGGGGGAGAGGCAGGGGGAGGCAGGGGGGAGAGGCGGGGGGAGAGGCAGGGGGGAGGAGGCGGGGGGGGGAGGCAGGGGGGAGAGGCAGGGGGGAGAGGCGGGGGGAGAGGCAGGGGGGAGGCAGGGGGAGAGGCAGGGGGAGGCAGGGGGGAGGCAGGGGGAGAGGCAGGGGGGAGAGGCAGGGGGAGGCAGGGGGAGAGGCAGGGGGGAGGCAGGGGGAGGCAGGGGGGAGAGGCAGGGGGAGAGGCAGGGGGAGGCAGGGGGAGGCAGGGGGGAGGAGGCGGGGGGGGGAGGCAGGGGGGAGAGGCAGGGGGAGGCAGGGGGAGGCAGGGGGGAGAGGCAGGGGGGAGGCAGGGGGGAGAGGCAGGGGGAGGCAGGGGGGAGAGGCAGGGGGGAGAGGCAGGGGGGAGGCAGGGGGAGAGGCAGGGGGGAGGCAGGGGGAGGCAGGGGGGAGAGGCAGGGGGAGAGGCGGGGGGAGGCAGGGGGGAGAGGCAGGGGGGAGGCAGGGGGAGGCAGGGGGGAGAGGCAGGGGGGAGGCAGGGGGGGAGGCAGGGGGAGAGACGGCTGATGGTGTAGCTGCTGAATGTGTTGGAGCCACGTTCACTTCAATGCACAGGGGGCCGTGAGGAAGAACAGCCGAGTCAGTCAAAGATGGTGTGTGTGTGCGTCTGGGTGTGTGTGCGTCTGGGTGTGTGTGCGTGCGTCTGGGTGTGTGTGCGTCTGGGTGTGTGTGCGTCTGGATGTGTGTGCGTGCGTATATCACGCATAGTCTAGTTTGCAGGACGCAGCTTTTGTTTTTGTGTCAAGCCTAGGTGTTGGTTGTTAAATCTGTATCCCCAGAGAGATACAGAGTTTAGCATTCTCACCAAGAACACATTCAGGGAATTCCAGAGGGAATCTTATCAAATAGAACCTCTTTGTTTATTTAAAAATATATATATCATGAATTATGTATATTTGGGAAATTCTGAGAAGTTGTCCATGCTGTGCAAACTAACTAGAATGTTGGTAACTGATTTAGATAATTATTAGGCTAAATAACATTCTATCGGGTGTATCGCACCGAACCCCTTTAATTATAAGAAGGCGATGGGTTGGGAACCGCCGTAGAAAGGTTTGATTATGGCTTCCCCCATTACTGCTGAGAGAAAAGAAACGTGGTGTAATAAGAAGTGGCCTCACAGTGCTGAATAATAGGGCTGTGAACCACCCTCTTATTATTCTAGACTGAACTTTGTGTAACCAAATCAAATCAAATCAAATTTATTTATAGGGCCCGACAACACACGTTAATGTCCCCATGGGCCGTACAGGTCTTCTTTAAACAAGTCAAGAAGAAAACATCACAATAAGTCAAGAACAGAACAAGAACACCATAAGGTCCAAACATTTTTAGATGAATGCAAATAAAAGAAAGAATGCAAGCACTCCCAGACATACCCCAGGTAAGGAAAAAACTCACTAAAACCTAACAATAGGGAAAAAAGCTCCACAGGCAGTGTGGAGGAGAGAAACCTTAGAAGGGCCATTCAAGGGGGGATCTCCCTTCTTAGATGTTGGTGATAATAGTGTTGCAGACGGACAGTACGAACTACGAACTATACGTTACATATTGTATAGAGTAGGCAGAACATAACTGACTCATCCAATACAGTAAGGCTGGGGGCGATATATCAACATATATAATTCGTCATCTTATCTGTGCAGTCGTATTTGTTTTCTTTCTTATAGTAGAGAAATGTAGATGCATGTAATAAAGAATGTGAGTACAACAGTATCATGTGGAACAGAGACATCACCTCCTTTACCGATGTCAATGACGTTTTTAATCAGTCTTTTCTATATTGAAAACAAATGCACCTCCTAAAATATGCAAAGGGTACATTTTCTAAATCTAGGGTAAAGGTTTCACACCTCGCCTATAGATATGATTGGGCAATGTATCGATATTTATTGTTTATCGTCTGTGTGATAATGTCCTAAAAAATTATGATTGAATTATATGATACACATTTATTGTCAAAATTAAGGATATAAAGTGAGATTTGTCACAAAATGACTTCTGAAATGCTTGAGAATGTCAACTGAAAATGACAGTTTCAGTTTGATACTACTGTATTACACTTCTGTAGGCATTGTCGTGTTACATGGGGGGGGGGGGGGGGTGTAGTGTGTGTGTGTGTGTAGATAGATGATATGTTTGGGAGTGGAGGCCATGTGTATGAGATTGTGTGTGATGGTAAGAAAGACAGAGAGAGAGAGGGAGGGATAGTGTGTTTGTGCCTGTATGTTAGAAAGAGAGAGAGACAAAGAGAGAAGTGTGTTGGTAAATGTCCCTATCGACACTATGTGGCCCATCACCCAGCCCTACTATACACTATTCTGAACCATCTTTTCTTTTTCTTTTTTTAACAGGCAATACAACCGTCTGCGCAGCCTGCTGAGAGACCCCCGTCACGACTGTATCTTGTTTGCCAATGAGTTCCAGGAGTACTCCTACTGCCCCAGAGAGAAGGGGGAGAGCCAGGACAAATGGCAGACCAGGTCCGTGCACATTCTCCTTTACTAGAGCCCAACAGAACTGTGGTAGATAATAGCCGAAGCCGTAATAACTTACTCAGTCAGTTAGGAGATCCGGTGGTTAATACAATTTATTAACTCTGAATGAAAGTATCAAATACAAAGTAGTCAGAGAATATGGCTGGGCTCTCGCGTCAAGTTTTTCTAGCTTGGAGGCCTGGAGAGAGCACCCCTATACCAGTGTTTAGGGAGCGCCCTGGATACGGTGTATCTCTGTATCTGTGTATACGTTACTGATATCCCGTCAGTTTATTAGTCATCCTTTAACACATTGAGTGCCAGCAGCAGGGGGCGCTGATCCCCCTTCAGCGCCAGGTCTTTATTCAATGGATATAGTTTTAGACTGGGACATTTGCGAGTGCTTAAAATATATCTTATATTATAGCTATGGGTCTAATACACCCGTCGATTGTCAGTGAGTTGCTTCCAGTCAACATGCACAAAACAGATTGTTTTTTCATCCGTACATTTCCGTTTTATACCGTTTTGAATATGAATGGTTTGGGTGATTCTGAGTAAGTCCAAGAAAAGACGAGAAAAAGGCATTTTAGTGTAATCCAGTCATCACGTTGTAATTTTTCGGCTGATTGATTGATGTCATTGATGAATGACAATAGCGAATAAAAGAAATACCGAGACAAAACCGTAGATCTACGTTTTCGGCACTCAACCGCTGGGCCACAGAAACGTAGTTCTACGTGAACGGCACCGGAAGTGTTAAGCAGAGTTTCACGGTTATGGCCGGACCAAACATTCTGTCTGGGAGCTGACGATATCCACAAGAACATTAAATTCATTATTTCCACTCAAAGCTGCATTCGATTCAACATGTCGGCGCCCCGAGAAAGCAGACGGACGGCTGTTGACGTTTTGACAAGTTTGGACTCAGTGGCCACAGCGGTGAGTTTGGACTCGGCCACGGCGGTGAAACTGCCACGATCCTCTGCTCTGAAGTTTGGACTCGGCCACGGCGGTGAAACTGCCACGATCCTCTGCTCTGAAGATTGACTGTTGCTCAACTTGCAGTGGAGTCGGAGTTGGGAGTTTTAACTAGTTGAACCTTTTCAAGAAGTTATGGGGTGACTGGCCCGGATGTTATGTTTAGGTAATAATAGGGTTCTGAAGTAAAGAGAAGTAAAATTTGTATTACATGTAGGGTTGGGTACCGTTCACCTGTGAATCGATACCGGTACCCAACGGTACCTTTTTTTGGTTATTTAGTCTCTAAAAATGTAATCTACCTACCTCAGCAATAATACAATGTACATGTGATTAAACTGGGTACAAAATATACAAATTAGTACTACTGAGTGTAGTGCTAATCAGATGTATGTACAGAGTTGTAGTATAATATCAGTGATACAGGTGTAAAGACAGTATGGTAGTAGTCATACTGACCAGCAGCGTAACTATGAGTAGGATATGTACAGATAGATATAGTATCTACATACAGTATATGTAAAAGGACTATCTGCAGGTAGATATTTTAATCTCTGCGGTTTGTGGTGTGAATTCAGATTCATGTCTTCCCTCAACTCAACTAGGAGCTCCTAATATAAAAAGAATTCTAGTTTTCTAGTTTGTTAATGGTTGTATTATGAATATTTATAAAACTGGTAGCTCAAATCAAGCAGTCTGATTGTTTCATAGCCATGGTATAATGAGCGTATATCCACAGCTATGATTCAAATTCCTTTTCGGTATCACTACACGGCTGAGGAAAAAACTGTTTGCCTTGTTCAATGAGACGGTCTGGTCTACGTAGGAGACTGGGGCTGACGCATACAGGTCAGGGAATCCCTCACGGCACGCACATATGCTCATATATGGACCAAGAGAGGTTCAAAATGTATATAGTGTTTTCACGGCGCGTCATCAAACCGGAAGTCGGCCATTTTGGAGTCTGAGTTTATCCCTTTCCTGCCGACTAAGTCCTTCTCTATAGGTTCTAGCCGCTTCCACGTGCTTTCCTGAACCTTTCTGTGGTTTAGACATCCTAAAATCCTAAAAATCTAAATCAATAAACTTAAATCAAACATTCAGCGTGCAATCCATTCTGATGTTTAAATCCCAGTATCTCCCCAATGTCCGCGCATCCGGGTTACTGACCAAACCGTGACGTAAGTGCAAACACTCTATTGGGGCACAATGGACCTTCTGTTTTGAGTTATGCGAGGATCTGAATGTTGCTTTAATGCTTTCCATCACTAACTCAGCTTTTAAGACCGCCCCGTATTTGTTTGTGTGTGTAAACAATAACATGTGTCCACCTGTGTGTGTGTGTGTGTGTGTGTGTGTGTGTGTGTCTTCGTATCACTTCAGGTGTGTGTACCACGCGTCGGTGTGGTACCACGACCACCTCGCGGGTCTGAAACCCGTGGTGATGATCACAGAAGACGAGGCGGCGGTGGTGCAGTACAGCAGCCTGAACTCCGGGGTGTACGTCATCTCCACCCAGGTGCTCGAACCCCACCCTCTTTTCTTGATCCTTCAATCACAACTGTACATCATCTCCACCCAGGTGCTCGAACCACACCCTCTTTTCTCGATCCTCCAATCACAACTGTACGTCATCTCCACCCAGGTGCTCGTGTCACACTGATCACACCTCAAACCCCACCCTCTTTTCTCGATCCTCCAATCACAACTGTACGTCATCTCCACCCAGGTGCTCGTGTCACACTGATCACACCTCAAACCCCACCCTCTTTTCTCGATCCTCCAATCACAACTGTACGTCATCTCCACCCAGGTGCTCGCGTCACACCGATCACACCTCAAACCCCACCCTCTTTTCTCGATCCTCCAATCACAACTGTACGTCATCTCCACCCAGGTTCTCGTGTCACACTGATCACACCTCAAACCCCACCCTCTTTTCTCGATCCTCCAATCACAACTGTACGTCATCTCCACCCAGGTGCTCGTGTCACACTGATCACACCTCAAACCCCACCCTCCTTTCTCGATCCTCCAATCACAACTGTCTCATATTTAGTTGTTTATATTGTTCACACTGCTTATTTATTTTATCTTTACTATACTTTTAATAATAATAACTTTATTTGTATAGCACCTTTCATACAAGAATTGCAGCTCAAAGTGCTTTACAGCATTAAAAAAAGGGAGGCAAAGTGCAGAAATATTAAATCAAACATTTTCACATTAGGATCTAGCATCCCAATAGGCCACTTTGTTTATGGTTTGATTATATGGCATAAAATGACATATAAAACATATAAAATAAGCATAAAAAAGATAGCAGCAAGGTAAGGCAAATCAGTTTTTCATATTAGGCTCTAACATTCCAATAGGCCTCTCTGTTTACGGTTTGATTCAGTTTTAAAATAGGCAGTAATAAAAATGATTAAAATAGAATAGACAGAGTAAAAAAGTGCAGTAAAAATAGTTAATAAAATAGAATAGACAGTAAAATGATGCAATAAAATAGTTCAGTAAAATAAAATTGTATTGCCTATATTTATGTCTTTCTACTATTACCCTGTCCTAGCCCCTTTCGTGACTGTGATCCTCCACCGAGTGAAACCACAGTCACTTCCTAGCCCGTAGCAAACCAACCTATGTTGACCATGAAGGACTGGTTCTGCCCGAACCGTTCGTTATACAACGCAGTTGCACGAGGGTTTCGGACAAAAATACGTGTTGGTTTGAAAGCTTGCCGTTGCTAATAAACATTTTAAATATTTTTTATAAACTGGTCAACACTGCTCAAAATGGCGTTATGTCCGTATTTGGCTGCCTGGTGCGCCTGCACTGTGATCACAGCGCATGCGCATCATGCACCTAACGCCGGAAATAATGCAGTGTTGACCAGTTTATAAAAAATATTTGTATAGGTTTGGTTTCTTACATATCTCGATGTGATTTATCAAGAAATATCTACAGCAAGAATTCTGGGTCTCAACGAATCCAAAATGTCAATGTGGTTAGAAGTGGTGGAGAGAATAAAAGCTAGCTTATAATGGTAGTGTCTGGTTAGGAGTGAGGGATAATGGAGGTACTATCCAAGGAGGGGTCCGGGAGGGGGGGGTTCGAGCTGGAGCATGTGTGTAGGGTTTTAGATAATAGGTATTAGGGGTATATCCTGTATAAGGCATTGGTATAATTGGTAATTTCGTTGGATATACACTGTATACGGTAAAATATTATTATAGACTTTTTTTTGTTTTCTGTTTCTGTACTTGCATGTCATTTTAGCCACCTTAATTGTTAGTTTCATTATGCATTGTGTGTTGAGTACTGACTTTTAATAATTTTTGTTTTGCAATAATAAAAAAAAAAAAAAAAAAATATATATATATTTAAAATGTTTATTAGCAATGCCGAGCTTTCAAACCATCACATATTTTTGTCCGAAACCCTCGTGCAACTGTGAGTACCTTTGAAAATTCTCTGTGATACTTGTATAACGAACGGTTCGGGCAGAACCAGTCCTTCATGGTCAATATAGGTTGGTTTGCTACGGGCTAGGATGTGACTGTGGTTTCACTCGGTGGATCACAGTCACGAAAGGGTCTAACCCTGTCCATATGTGTACCTGGTGTGTCCTATTTTTCTACAACGGAGTTTGGCGATTTGCGAATCTGATTGGCCACTGACGTTTCTGGTCATGTGACATGTGCGCCCAATAGCGTGACGAGCTGTGTCTTTGCCCATTTCCGCGTCGAACAGCCTGCAAAGCACCTGGTGTTCTATCGCCTAACCCTAACCCTAACCTTAACCAACTTCGAAAGAGTGCCTAAGCTTAACCGTCGGAATCAGGGCAGGCGTTCTATCGCCATGCTCTAAGACAAACTCTATGTCAAGTTAGACCGCGCTCTCAAGTTTCGACACTGGGTGCTGAAATCCCACTAAGTATTATATAAAAAAGAAGCAGTGAAGCTAGACCAGCACTCTCAGGTTCAAGTATTTAATGGCAGCCTGAAACAAACATGTTTCGGAATTACATATTCCTTCGTCAGTGTTATAGCTTGGCAATGTTTCGGAATTACATATTCCTTCGTCAGTGTTATAGCTTGGCAAGCTATAACACTGACGAAGGAATATGTAATTCCGAAACATGTTTGTTTCAGGCTGCCATTAAATACTTGAACCTGAGAGTGCTGGTCTAGCTTCACTGCTTCTTTTTTATCTAAGACAAACTCTAACCTTAACCGACTTCGAACGAGCGCCTAAGCCTAACCAGTGTAGAAACTTGCGGTCCCACGATTGGGCGTATGCGTCACATGACCAGAAATGACACTGGCCAATCAGATTCGCAAATCGCCGAACGCCGTTGTAGAAAAATAACAGGCGTACCGCGTACCATCTGTAGTGTGGTAGTGAAAGGTTAACCCTTTGTAGTGTGGTAGTGAAAGGTTAACCCTTTGTAGTGTGGTAGTGAAAGGGTTAACCCGTTGTAGTGTGGTAGTGAAAGGTTAACCTTCTGTAGTGTGGTAGTGCAAGGTTAACCCTTTGCAGTGGTAATGAAGGGGTTAACCCTTTGTAGTGTGGTAGTGAAAGGGTTAACTGTCTGTAGTGTGGTAGTGAAAGGTTAACCTTCTGTAGGGTGGTAGCGAAAGGTTAACCCTTTGTAGTGTGGTAGTGAATGCGGTTAACCCTTTGTAGTGTGGCAGTGAAGGGGTTAAAGGCCTATGCCTCGATCTCTCTTATGTTCCGTGTCGTCTCTCTGTTGGTCAGGATTACTTGCAGAACTTCTGGCCAGAGCTGCGTGCCGCCCAGGAGCTGTACTGCTCCGTGTCCCAGGCCCTGAAGGAGAAGGGGAGCGAGGCCACGGAGAGGGAGTACGTGGAACACCTGCCTGCGGAGGTCCTGGAGGCTGGCATCAAGTCCGGCCGCTACATTCAGGTGTGTGTTACAACAGGCTGTGCGAGGAGGAGGAGGAGTGCATGCATGCTTCAAGTCCAAGTTCAAGTTCCTTTTATTGCCACACGGCCAGGCCGGTGGAATTCATACACGGTGCAGGTGGTAGCTGCGACAATACACCACATAAAAGACACAACGGAACAGTACAGTACAGAAATACAGCACCTAAAAAATACACGACGGAACAGTGCAGTAGAAAAAATTAAAAATACAAACCTCAGGTGCAACGTAACAAAAAACCAGAGACCATAACAAGCATGGGGTGTAGATTAGGAGGAGTTGAGCAGCTGTATGGCCTTGGGGAAGAAACTGTGGTTGAACCTCACAGTTCGACTGCCCACTGACCTGAACCTCCTACCAGAGGGGAGAATTTGGAATAGGATTGGATTATGGCTGTGTAGAATTGGACCATGCTTATACACGCTACACCTACCTGTATACCCATTTGGTCCATGTAGAATCCAAGAAGTTAAGGTTGAATTTAGGGCTGTCACGATTCGTCGCCCATGTCGACGTCATCGACTATGAAATGTTGTCGATTTGCATATTCATGATCGACGCATCTATTGTTAATTGTATGTGTCTTTTGCGGTGGAAATGACAGACGTTCAAAGTCATAACATGCGTAACGTGTAATCTAACTAATATATATATATATAATATATAATATATAATATAAATAACTTCTCTTAAACCACTATTCGTTATTCTGTCTAGAGCCACGACTCTACAGTCACAGTGCGCGTTTCGCTCGCATTTGATAACCCCCACCTTACATTTTAGAAGCTATGGCAGCTCTTCAGCCCTGCGTTCTACAGCCCTGTGACAACTCCTCTTGCGAGTCGCGCTGTTTCTATGTAATCTCGAGCAACGAGTCCAATAAATGAAAGGTAAACAAACTAACTACATTCTATTTTATGGCAATAACATTCAGGTTTGTTCGACCCGTGAGATATGATGCCAAAAAAGGTTCACGCTGGAAGTCAGATGATTGACAGGGGCTGACGTGAGCTGGGAAGTGTAGTTTTATGAAATTCTAAAGCCCATCGAAAGCCCTGGGTCTCTTCATTCATAGGACTACACACACGTATGACAGCTTCCTTTATTTCCGTCTAATTCATCTAGTTTCCACCGGGGTGCGCCGAGATATTTATGGACTCATATTTCGCTAATAACACTTAAAATCATTGGTAAACAAACGTAGTGCTGAAAATATACACTTTGACTGCTGTTTTGATAGGGCTAGGGTCTTTAATCTAGGCTACATTTGAAAAAAAACCGCTACATTAATTCATATGGATGAACTGTTGAAAGAAATCATGCCAAATTAGTTATTTCCTGAGAAATGATAACCACATCTCTGGTAAGCACTAGATTTAATGACTGCATGCCATGTGCAGTGCATGTAGGAAACACACTTTTACTGATTTGTTGATTAAATCAACTAATCACTTTGTCAACAAATTCATATGACTATTAGTCAACTAAAATGGACTGGTAAATGGACTGCATTTATATAACAGATTTTATCCAAAGAGCTATACAACTTATGCCTCACATTGACCCATTCACTCACACATTCCTCATTACTCATCGGGAACAGTTAGGGGGTTAAGTGTCTTGCTCAAGGTCATTTCGACGCAGTGCCGGGAGGAGTCTGAATTGACCCTTGAGGCTTCAGCCTCCAGTTAACATTCAATAAAGGTTCTTATATGTTTTTCCCTTATCCGTTATTCGCAGGGTACTCTGAACGTCAACAAGCACCGGGCTCAACACGAGGCGTTCGTCAGGATGGAAGGCTCCACGAACAAGAACACAGGTGTGACAACAGTAGGGACGCAGTGCAAATCTTTTTATTTTTACTTTACTGTTTGATTAACCCTTTCACTACCACACTACAGAAGGTTAACCTTTCACTACCACACTACAGACGGTTAACCTTTCACTACCACACTACAGACGGTTAACCTTTCACTACCACACTACAGAATGTTAACCTTTCACTACCACACTACAGAAGGTTAACATTTCACTACCACACTACAGAAGGTTAACATTTCACTACCACACTACAGAAGGTTAACCTTTCACTACCACACTACAGACGGTTAACCGTTAAGGGTTAACCTTCTGTAGTGTGGTTGTGAAAGGGTTAACCTTCTGTAGTGTCGCAGTGAAAGGGTTAACCCCTCGGTAGTGTGGTGGTGAAAGGGTTTAAGGAGCACTGACTGCGGAGACGGTTACATGCATCAAGCACGGCAAGCAACCCGGAATAATGGACTCACTAGAGAACAAACCTCCAACAGTCACACTGTCTTTGACGTTCAAATTAAATCAAATGTATTTGTAGAGCCCGAGATCACATGGAATTGCCCCCATGGGCTTCACAGGTCAAGAAGAACGATAGATCCACAGCAAAAAACTCCTTAATAAAATCCACATATGCAGCAACACTCCCAGACTTTCCCCAATGAAGATGAGGAACGACTCCCTAAAACCTAGCAATAGGGGAAAAAGCACCACAGGCAGCGTGGAGGAGAGAGACCTCAGATGGGATGTTCAAGGGGGATCCCCCAACAGGGTGTCGGTGATAATGTAGTGTTGCTATGGATGATAGATGGATGGAGAATAGAAGAAGCGAATAATTGGTATGTATGTAATAAAACACATATACATCATGCATTAGTGATGCACCGATGTGAAAATTGTGGCCGATACCGATAACCGATATTAATATTGCTGTTCTGGCCGATACCGATATTTACCGCAGGGCTGTACGTTAACTTTTATTGCACATAGCACTGGTGCTACAGAGGTTGATAGTTTTGTAGCACAGGCCAATATCTTGTAGCACAAGTATAAAACGTGTTATATTTGTAACAGTCACAAATGTGCCTATTGCATTTGTGTTATTTAGTTGCAGTGCCATGTTTGGCTGTCATTTTCATGCTGACAAGTTGACGTCACACAGCCAGACACGTTAGGTGTAAGGAATTATGGGATTTGGTGTTGGGTGTATGGACTCTATTGGGGGTGGGAATCACCAGTTTCATCACGATACGATATAGATTCTTTGGACAATGATACGATATTTGCCGATATCTGCCACGATACGATACAATGCAGGTGCCTGCAATCGATATGAGATGATATCATAAGCCCATTTAACACAATCAGTAACATTTAGATCAACTCAAAAGGTAACAAATATAATTTGGAAAAAAATATTTTAGCTCTTCCAGACATTTAAATGAAAAACTATTTATTGTTTTTAATAAAAATAGACCTCCTGTTCACTATAAAGTGCCACTTTTTGATATATTGAGTTTAAACTTTAAGTAAATTTTTTTGGAACATTCAACCTAAAACCCCTTCCTCTCCCAAACCGTTCCTGCAATTTTATGTTGCATGATGATCATGCATACATTTATTATGTATTGTATTTTTTTATGTTTAAATATCAACATTATCTGTCCACCCTCAGTACATTTACTATCAATATAATATACTTGTCTGACTTCATATCTTTTCAAACGCACACACACAGAAGGGATAATGCCCCCTCCTTCCCAGTCCCCACTCTGCTGTTCTCTATGGCTCTGAACAGGGTTTTAGCTTGTTGTTAGCTTATGCTAATGTAACGTTAATTCCAGTCTTAAACACGACGTGGTCATAAAGGAATGGCGAGGATTGCAAAGCATGTTATATGCATTTGACCCGTTGCGGAATAAAACAGCAGGGATTTGTTTTGGGTCGCGAATTAGGCACACTAGCCTTGCTATGTTGCAATGTGCGTGTTCCAGACACTACTGCTGATACTGAGACGAGTACTGCGCGCTGTGCTGTGGAGTGGATATGAGTCACGACACCACGGATTTTCTAAATAAGAGTATCGATATGAACTGAGCGTTGCTAGCTGCCGGAGCCATAGATATTATGGCTGGAGCTGCGCGTGGGCGGAAATGAGACCCGCCAAAGGATTTTTCAAAATAAGAGTATCGATATGAACCGAATGCCTATCGCACCAGTGCTACTGAAGTAAATCCATTCATCGCACAGACCGATGTTGCTGTAGCACGTGCAACATATATCTTGCACTGTACAGCCCTGTTTACCGATGTCGATATCTCTGTATAGAAAACACTTTATGATAATCAAATAAAGAACTATTTTCCAAAACGCATAAATCTTTCTTTACTTTTGTAACTTATTTTCAGAAATTACTGATATCTTTTAACTATTTAAGACCAAAACACATCTCTCTCTCTCTCTCTCTGTGTGTGTTATATATATATATAATCTTGTTTTTCTTCTCCCAACCTCTGTCTCTTTTTCCATCTCAGAGTTGAACAGTGATGTCTTGGTGTCCGGCGGTAAGAATCGTAACAGAGCCATCCAAGGCGACGGGGTCGTGGTGGAGTTGTTTCCAAAGAGTGAGTGGAAAGGAAGAACTACGGCCTTGACTGAGGGACAGGGGGACGAGAAGACCGGAGAGGACACCCAGAGCCAGCCTATGCCTACAGGTACGACACCCAGAGCCAGCCTATGCCTACAGGTACGACACCCAGAGCCAGTCTATGCCTACAGGTATGACACCCAGAGCCAGCCTATGCCTACAGGTATGACACCCAGAGCCAGCCTATGCCTACAGGTATGACACCCAGAGCCAGCCTATGCCTACAGGTACGACACCCAGAGCCAGCCTATGCCTACAGGTATGACACCCAGAGCCAGCCTATGCCTACAGGTACGACACCCAGAGCCAGCCTATGCCTACAGGTATGACACCCAGAGCCAGCCTATGCCTACAGGTACGACACCCAGAGCCAGCCTATGCCTACAGGTACGACACCCAGAGCCAGCCTATGCCTACAGGTACGACACCCAGAGCCAGTCTATGCCTATACCTGCAGATGGCTGGTTCCCGGGCTGTATATGTACCGGTACGCTTTGTTTGCTTCATATTCATTCAATCTTTATTTAATCTTGAAAGATCATTGAGAGCAGGCTCTCATTTTCAACGATGTCGAGAGCAACAATACGGTAATACAAAAAACAATATAAAAACAGAAAAGTCAAATCAATTAAACGATTCAAAATCGATCAAAAACGGTATCACAGCCGGCAAATTAATATAGACTGAAATGATCTCCCGGGGCGACGGTACGTCATGTAATTAAATTGTACTTACTTAGAAGCATTTTATATTTACCTAAACATAAGATCTGGGCCACTTATTTGTCAAACACACGTATCCCAAAGTTGTTGAAATGGTCTAACTTCTCAAAGTTTCAGTGGAGAATCTGTCTGTTTACTGGCATACCATCAGCCGGGAGATCTATAGTTAATTTCAGTCTTGTGTTAATTTTCCGGGATATGAAGCAAGCAAAGCGTAACAGTAAATATACAGCTTGAGCCTATACATAACATTATGCCCTCCGTAGTAGAACAGGTAGAACCTACAGGTACAGGTAGAACCTACATAGTCAGTGGCCTAGATATTTGTTCAGTGGCATGAAATGGGTTCTTATTGTTGTAATATTAGGTAGTGTGTATTTCTGAT
The DNA here is from genome assembly GCF_963971535.1 of Notolepis coatsorum. Classification (NCBI taxonomy): domain Eukaryota; kingdom Metazoa; phylum Chordata; class Actinopteri; order Aulopiformes; family Paralepididae; genus Notolepis; species Notolepis coatsorum. The sequence goes on along the minus strand of NC_140184.1, from coordinate 8,735,619 downwards.
TGAAATCCGCATGTGGGGTGAAAGTAAATGCTGTTGTCTGTTTGTTTATATATTCATTAATTGCTAACAAGGCCACTTTCAAATGCATAGCATTACCTTGAATTATTATTGTGTAGAATTGCCATTTAATAGGTATTTACAATTTTTGCTGATCAGAATCTGTGTGGGTTTGCTAAGCAAGAAAATCACATTTCCTTAAAAGATGAGAGGGCTCTAAGGACGTCCCTGACTGTTAGGATGTCCCTGGCTGTTGAAATCTGAAACACATGAAGAAAGAGAGGGAACCACTTTAATAGGCCTAATTACAGAATAATCACGTATGTAAATACATTATTCACTATCCAATGTGAACCACAGAACATGATGAAGATCTGATGAAGACCTGTTTAGGGGTGTCTGTAAACCGACGAATAGAGTCTAAAACAAGCTGAAGCTACTGTGTGTTGGCTGATGCCACAGCAGCCTATATGACACTGTTATTACCAGTTGTCAGTTTGCTATGCTTTTATTATCTCTCATTAAGTTATTAAGTTTCCATAATGGGATTTATGTCATTTCCCATCTCACACTTCGGAGGTCTGACCAGATTTATACAGATTAACGTCTTGGAAATCATTTTTCTTTTTCTCTTTTTTTTTTAAATCTTGACAGCGTCACTGGTTTACAGCTGAGAGACTGAGTCCTCTTCATCCTTCTCACACTATTAAGATTATTGGTGCCAACCGTCAGTTTCAACACAGGCCCAGCACTGTCTGATTTTTGAAAATCAGTCAGGATGGCCAAATGGGGTCTTAACCCTTTCACTACCACACTACAGAAGGTTAACCTCTCACTACCACACTACAGAAGGTTAACCTCTCACTACCACACTACAGAAGGTTAACCTCTCACTACCACACTACAGACGGTTTTAACCTTTCACTACAGATGGTTATCCAGTGTGGTAGTGAAAGGGTTAAAATCATGCTAAAAGTTATGTAATGTGAATATCTTCAGTCAAGGACAGTCTTAGGGCTTGTGTCCACAGCGGACGTTTTATGAGTTGTCAGCTCCTTTCTGTCATTCATTTCTATGCTACAGACGCGACAGGCGCGCTCCTCTTCCCAGCCTCGCGTTTTAGCGCTCTCGGCGGCAGCGCTTTTGGGCGGAGCGCTCCCAGCGCCTAAAGTTGAAACTAGTTCAACTTTTGGAAAGGAGTGCGCTCATCAAGGTAACTTTTTCCGACCGACCAATCAACATCGAGCAAGTGGGGGAGCAAGTGGGCAGTCGCGAGACTCAGGAAAACGCTCTGAGCTTTTTTTTTTTGCTTTTCAAAGCGGTCCGTCTTGAAAAAAACTTCCGCTATGGACACGAGCCCTTACAGCTGCATAACAAATACACACTTGAAAATAATAAATAAAAAAAATGCTAAAAGGTCGTTTTTTTTCAGCTTTTTCAACACGACCATCTGAATAATGCGGATCCCTATATGTCTTCTATGCGCGCAGGCCGCGTGGTGGGGATCCTGCAGAGGAACTGGAGGGACTACGTCGTGACTTTCCCCCCCAGGGAAGAGACTCAGTCCCAGAGCAGAAACTCCAAGCGCATCCTGGTGACACCCTGGGACCAGCGCATCCCCAAGATCCGCATCAGCACCCAGCAGGCGGACGCTCTGCAGGTCAGACGTTCTCTCCTCTCAGTGACCACTGCTTCACACGTTCTCTCCTCTCAGTGACCACTGGTTCACACGTTCTCTCCTCTCAGTGACTGACCACTGGTTCACACGTTCTCTCCTCTCAGTGACCACTGGTTCACACGTTCTCTCCTCTCAGTGACTGACCACCGGTTCACACGTTCTCTCCTCTCAGTGACCACTGGTTCACACGTTCTCTCCTCTCAGTGACCACTGGTTCACACGTTCTCTCCTCTCAGTGACTGACCACCGGTTCACACGTTCTCTCCTCTCAGTGACTGACCACTGGTTCACACGTTCTCTCCTCTCAGTGACCACTGGTTCACTCGTTCTCTCCTCTCAGTGACTGACCACCGGTTCACACGTTCTCTCCTCTCAGTGACTGACCACTGGTTCACACGTTCTCTCCTCTCAGTGACCACCGGTTCACATGTTCTCTCCTCTCAGTGACCACTGGTTCACACGTTCTCTCCTCTCAGTGACCACTGGTTCACACGTTCTCTCCTCTCAGTGACCACTGGTTCACATGTTCTCTCCTCTCAGTGACTGACCACTGGTTCACACGTTCTCTCCTCTCAGTGACTGACCACTGGTTCATACGTTCTCTCCTCTCAGTGACCACTGGTTCACACGTTCTCTCCTCTCAGTGACCACCGGTTCACACGTTCTCTCCTCTCAGTGACCACTGGTTCACACGTTCTCTCCTCTCAATGACCACTGGTTCACACGTTTTCTCCTCTCAGTGACCACTGGTTCACACGTTCTCTCCTCTCAGTGACCACCGGTTCACCCACGTTCTCTCCTCTCAGTGACCACCGCTTCACACGTTCTCTCCTCTCAGTGACTGACCACTGGTTCACACGTTCTCTCCTCTCAGTGACCACTGGTTCACACGTTCTCTCCTCTCAGTGACCACCGGTTCACCCACGTTCTCTCCTCTCAGTGACCACCGGTTCACACGTTCTCTCCTCTCAGTGACCACCGGTTCACCCACGTTCTCAGTCACCCACTCACTTATTCCTCAAAGCGTTGTTTGGCGTTTGGAGCAACCTTTGGTAAAGGTTGATATCCTCGCCATTTATTCATTTATTTATTATTTAATCTATTTTTACTAACTTTTATTGCACTGCACTATTGCACCATTTTACTCTGTCTACTCTATTCTATTTTGCTCTTTTATTACCGTCTATTTAAAAATGGCCGTAGAACTGTCAGACACCATTCTATTAATGTGTATCGGTGACGATCAAACCATAAACAAAGAGGCCTATTAAGATGTTAGATCCTAATATGAAAAACTATGTGATTGAATGTTCTATGCCTTACCTTGACGTTGTCTATTTTATGCTAATTGTATGCTTATTTTATGATGTCTGCACTTTATGCATTGCTCTTGATCTGCCAATTTTGTGCTCATTTTATGCCAGTCTTATTTTTATTTTTTTACAGCAGTGAAGCACTTTGATGAAAGCAATTCTTGTATGAAAGGTGCTATACAAATAAAGTGTATTATTATTATTATTATTATTATTATTATTATTATTATTATTATTATTATTATTATTATTATTATTATTATTATTATTATTATTATTATTATTATTATTATTGTTATTATTATTATTATTATTATTATTATTATTATTATTATTATTGTTATTATTATTATTGTCTACTACTACTATTGTCGTCTTGGGTGACATCCAGTACGTGCGTGTCGTTTCCTCCCCTGCAGGACCACAGAGTGGTGGTGCGCATCGACCTGTGGGAGAGCACGTCTCTCTACCCCAACGGCCACAGCGTGCGGGTGCTGGGCCCGGCCGGCGAGCTGGAGACGGAGGTCCAGACCATCCTCATAGAGAACTCTGTCCACGTGCTGCCCTTCTCAGAGGCTCAGGTGTGCAGGAACGCTGCTCTGCTGAGACAGAACCAAAGCTTATTCCCCCCCGAATTTCCCCAAGGGGATCACATGAAATGTATTTGTAGAGCCCGAAATCACATGGAATGGCCCCCATGGGCTTTACAGGACAAGAAGAAACATCACAATAGATTCAGAACAAAAACCACCATGAAATATATATATGCAACACCCACAGATGGTAGCAATAGTATCTAAAGTACGTAAGAACATTTTAAAATTGAAATAAAATAGAGCTAAGAACAAAAAAGCATAGGAATACGAGCGCTGGTATGAAAATAAGATGACGGCTAAGGCTCGGAGCTCAAAGTCTCATAAAAAGATCAATAAAGGAATATCTTTTGAGGGGTTTTTCCTCCGAATTCTATGTTTTTCTAATCCCCGCCGGTGTGATCGACCTCAAAGGGTTGGCTATAGGCCCAGATCGCCGTCGGTTGTGTGATAGTAAAGGGCTAACCTTCTGTATTGTCACAGTGAAAGGGTTAACCGGCTGTTGTGTGGCAGTGAAAGGGTTAAGGTGCAGTGCAGGGTGCATTTCTTAAAGAGGTGTGTGTGTGTGTGTTTTTTGATAGGGCTATCTCCTGTTCTTGTCCTTGTTCAGGAGTCGTGTGGCTTGTGACGGTAGCAGAGTGAAAGGTTTGTGACCGTGGTCTCTGAGAATGTTCCGTGTTGGTGATCAATCACCATGTGGTGTTACAACAGGAACAATGGACAAAGAGACCAGGTCCCCACTGTGTCTCTTTAGGCTCATACGTGTGTGTGTGTGTGTGTGTGTGTGTGTGTGTGTGTGTGTGTGTGTGTGTGTGTGTGTGTGTGTGTGTGTGTGTGTGTGTGTGTGTGTGTGTGTGTGTGTGTGTGTGTGTGTGTGTGTGTGTGTGTGTGTGTGTGTGTGTGTGTGTGTGTGTGTGTGTGTGTGTGTGTGTGTGTGTGTGTGTGTGTGTGTGTGTGTGTGTGTGTGTGTGTGTGTGTGTGTGAGGATTCAAAGTAAAGGACAACTGATCAAACTAGTTCAAACTCTTATGTAATCAGAATCCTCTGTTATAAACCCCACTCCACCCTCATGCCTTTTTATAATTGCAAGCAAGCCCAACATAGTTCGATCAATATAGATAAGTTGTAGTTGCTATTGCCTCTCTGAGGGACAGTGTGGGAGGGAGGGAGGGAGGGAGGGAGGGAGGGAGGGAGGGAGGCAGAGACTTTTCAAAAGCTGCAATGTGACAAACATACAAAGAAAAGACTTAATTTTGAATTCAAACCGGACGTTACAGTTCTGTTTTTTTCTATGGTCTATATATCCCTCTTATGTGCACGTAGCTGAGGGAGATGCCGGTGAACTCCCCTGAGAAGCCCTGGAGGGTGGAGCCCGGCCAGGTGGCGTGCAGACGAGACCTCCGAGACAGCCACCTGGTGTTCAGCATCGACCCCCAGGGCTGCGAGGACGTGGACGACACACTGTCGGTGCGCCACCTCCCCGGCGGCCAGCGCATCGAGCTGGGCGTTCACATCGCCGACGTCACCCACTTCATCAGCGAGGGCTCGCTCACCGACCTGGAGGCGCGCACCAGGTGAGGCGGCGGTGGGCGAAGGGTGGAAGGGAATCATCCCGACCTGAGCACGACATATAAGAGCACGTGGCCGTTTGCATCTCGATAGGATAGAAGTCCTTTAATAATCCCGAGGGGAATGCGGCGCTACCGATCGCTCACATTGAACAACGCTAAACATTTAGGTGGTCGATAGGACTAAAATAGGAATAAGAATATAATAATATTAAAAATAAGAATAAAATACGGTCCGGGATATACATTCTGGTATGTATATACATTCTAAAATCTTAAATATACATAAATAAATAAATATACTATCCAGCCAAAAATATACAGAAATATACAGTCATGTGGAAGGAAGGCGTTGCTGATATTTTGCTCCTCACTGGGTGACAGTTGGCATGTAATGATGTTGTGACTTTTAGTGAGACACCAACTGTCACCCAGTGAGAAGCAACATTTCAGCAACGCCTTCCTTCCACAGACGCAAACTGTAATTGACCGTATTCACATGCTCTTATATCGTGCTCAGGTTGGGATTCCTTTCCACCCTTCGCTGTGTGTGTATATGGTCAAATAGGCAGCTAAACAAACCTTGACAATGGAATATGGGGATGTATCATGATTTAAGTTACACCATATGCTTGTTTCTTGATCATGAGTTCTTTATGCTCCACACACGTAATTGTTTCCGACAGTGGCTCGGAAGGTAGAGCAGTCATCTGGTAATCCAGAGGTTCCCGGTTCGATTCCCGCTCCTCCCGGGCAGCATGTTGAAGTGTCCTTGAGCAAGACACTTAACCCCTAATTGCTCCCGATGAGCAGGTTGGCACCTTGCATGGTTGCCTCCGCCGTGGGTGTGTGAGTGTGTGAGTGAATGGGGTAAATTGTGAGGAACAAATTGTAAAGCGCTTTGGATAAAAGCTGTTATATAAATGCACCATTTACCATTTATTCCTCTCTGAATATATGAAACATTTGGCTGCTCCACACAGAGACACATTCCCTCACTGTTGTGGACTACACTACACCCTGTTGTTTTCATCACTAAACTATATTTCTCTCTCTCCTTCTTATCCTCTTCTCTCCTGTCTCTCTCTCCTTATCCTCTTCTCTCTCTCCTTCTTATCCTCTTCTCTCTGTGTCTCTCTCTCATTATCTCTTCTCTCTCTCTCCTTCTTATCCTCTTCTCTCTGTGTCTCTCTCGCCTTATCCTCTTCTCTCTCTCTCTCCTTCTTATCCTCTTCTCTCTCTCTCTCTCTCCCTCCTTATCCTCTTCTCTCGCTCTGTCTCTCTAATTCGTATCCTCTTCTCTCTCTCTGTCTCCTCTCCTTCTTATCCTCTTCTGCCTCTCTCTCTCTGTCTCACCTTATCCTCTTCTCTCTCTCTGTCTCTCTCCTTATACTCTTCTCTCTCTCTGTCTCTCTCCTTATCCTCTTCTCTCTCTGTCTCTCCTTATCCTCTTCTCTCTCTCTGTCTCTCTCCTTATCCTCTTCTCTCTCTCTGTCTCTCTCCTTATCCTCTTCTCTCTCCTCTGTCTCTCTCCGTCTCTCTCTCCTCTCTCTCTCTCTCTCTCTCTCCTCTCTCTCTCTCCTCTCTCTCTCTCTCTCTCTCTCTCTCTCTCTCTCTCTCTCTCTCTCTCTCTCTCTCTCTCTCTCTCTCTCTCTCTCTCTCTCTCTCTCTCTCTCTCTCTCTCTCTCTCTCTCTCTCTCTCTCTCTCTCTCTCTCTCTCTCTCTCTCTCTCTCTCTCAGGGCTACTACCTACTACCTAGCAGACCGCAGGTACGACATGTTGCCGGCTGTCCTCAGTGCAGACCTCTGCTCGCTGCTGGGAGGAGTGGACAGGTCAGTGGACTTCTATTGTTTCTACAGTTTATATTGTTTATATCTCTTGATTGCTTGTATTTCTGTGACGTGGACGGAAATAACTGTGTGTACAAATATACCCAGGTATGCCATGAGTGTGTTGTGGGAGCTGGACAGCCGCACCCTGGCGGTCAACAAGGTGTGGTACGGGCGCACGCTGATCCGCTCCTCCTACCAGCTGCACTACGAGCTTGCCCAGGCCCTCCTCAACGGAGAGCAGGCGGAGGTACCAGAGCTGGCCCAGCTAGCCGCCGGCCAGAAGGACGCTAAGCTGACCCAACTCACCCAGGCCCTGGAGATGCTGACGCACATAGCCAGGCACCTCCGTGCCCAGCGAGATAGAGGCGGAGCCCTGGAGCTGGAGGGGTTGGAGGTAGGATTCAGCAATGATCTACGTTTGTTACCAGCAGCAGAGGGGCAGAAGCTGTTCTTGTGGCGTGAGGTTTTGGCCCTGATCTCCTGTCAGAGGAGAGCGTCTCAGAGGAGAGTGTCTCAGAGGGAAGTGTTCAGCTTCATTCAGCTTCCAGTTCACTATAAGATTCTGACTCTCTGCAATAATCAATTGTAAAAACTCAGACAATTTTTTAATACAGAAAAAACTAAATCCACGCTATTCTCTCGGGTACTTCATCCAGACATGACACTGAATTATGCATCGATTCTTTTAATCTGGATTTCAAATGGAAGGAGTCCTCTCGTATAATCGCAGTTCTCCAAACAGGTGTTGAGGAATTAGTGAAGCTTAAACCACAACCGAGCTTCTTCCACAGCATGAGGCATTCTGCTGCAGATGAGAAGGAATCCAGTGGTTCTGGATTGAGGTGAGATATTCATGCAGAGTCCTCTGCTCCAAAGCCTCTCGTCGGAGTCGAAGCACCGTTAGCAGCAAAACTGTAGCAGGTGCCAATTTTGGTCCTAGAATTTCCGCTGGAACGTGAAGGTCTGTTTGTCGTCCACTTCTGTGAGAAGAGTGAGTTCTTGCTTCTGCTCATCAGACAAACTGCTTTCTCACTTTTTACTTAGAATTAGAATCTATTTATTTTCCGTGTGAAGTTTTGCATATATGCTCTGCATTTAACACATCTATAGCCTGGTTTAAACTCCAGTTCTAATGCCAGTGCCTGTCGGTGTGGGGTAAATGGACTTCATGTATATATATATCGATTTTACCACCACACTACTTTGCAACTTATGCCTCACATTCACCCATTCACTCACCAACCAGCTCTATTGATGAGCTTTGTATCTCTTTTCAAATCCTCCAGTCGACGAGCGCTCTGTGCTCTGTGCTCCAACTGGTCGCCAATAAGATTCAGATTCAGATTCAGAGTTTTATTTGCCACATGGAATCAATACAATCAGTTTCTTCATACACAATCATAAATATCATACCATGGACAAAAGGAGCAGGAAGAAGAATAAATCGTATAGTTACCTGCCCCTTATTCCTAAACTAAACAAGTATTTACTTGATGGTCGGCGTACAACCTAATTTACACAAAATAATAATTTATACCATATACAAGAAACAAACAATCCACAGTTTAAACAAGAAAAAAAAAAAAAAAAAAAAAAAAAAATAATAATAATAATAATAATAATAATAATAATAATAATAATATATTATAATATATTATAATAATAATAATAATAATAATAATAATAATAATAATAATAATAATAATAAAGAATAAAAGAAAGAAGGACAAAAAGATCAGCACCTTGACAGGGCGGCTGGGTGGCGCAGCGGACTAAGTGCTCGTCACCAACGCGAGAGACACTGGTATCGAATCCGGCTGTCAGCGTTGCCTCCGGCTTGGCCGGCCGTCATACTGGCTCAATTGGCAGAGTCAGCGGGAGGGAAGCCGGTGGGTGGTAATCTGGTCGTTGTAAACAGCGACTCCTACAGGTCGGTCAGGGCGCCTGCACAGCGAGGAAGGGAGATGGTGAGGGTAGTGTGAGCCTCCCACACGTTACACCTCACCAATGAGAGTCCGCGCTGGCAGGTGAAAAGAAGTGGCTGGCTGACTCCGCATGTATCGGAGGGGACATGTGATAGTATGTAGTATCAACCCTCCCTAGACCGACCAGTGGGGGGCACATGCGAGCAACGACCAGGAAGGGGAGGGGGGAATTGGCATGACTAAATCGGGATGGGAGAAAAACACAGAAAAACAGGAGGAGAAAAAGTGGATAAAAAAAAAAAGATCAGCACCTTGACCTGACAGGTTAACAGTGTTTTATTGTCCACCCAGTGGTGGCAGCACCGAGCCTGTTGGGGGCAGTTGGGGGTTAAGTGTCTTGCTCAAGGACACTTGGACGTGAAGTGGAGAGGAGCCAGTATTGAACCGGGAACCAGACGACTGCTCTCTACCTCCTGAGCCACTGCCACCCTGTGTACCTAACATGCATGTGGGATGAAACCCACACGAACACGGGGAGAACATACAAACTCCATACAGTCTTGCTCAACTGAGACCAAACTGACCGATTCATTAATAATAATAATAATAATAATAATAATAATAATAATAATAATAATAATAATAATAATAATAATAATAATAATAATAATAATAATAATAATAATAATACACTTTATTTGTATAGCACCTTTCATACAATAATTGCAGATCAAAGTGCTTCACAGAAGTAAGAAGTAAAAGACTATAAAAATGTGCACAAAATTGACAGATCAAGAGCAATGCATAAAGTGCAGACATAAAATAAGCATAAAATAAACGGCAGCAAAATAGTCAAGATAAGGCATAGAACATTAAATCACATAGTCTTTCATATTGGGTTCTACCATTGTTTACGGTTTGATTAACACTGATGAATGGACTAAGAGGAGGCCACCCTACCATTCCCTCCCCAGGTGCGCGCCCAGCTGGACGAGGACAAGAACATCACAGCCCTGGTCCCACGCCAGCCTCTGGAGGTCCACGAGACGGTGGCCGAGTGCATGATCTACGCCAACCACTGGGTGGCGCGCAAGATCCAGGAGAGCTTCCCCCAGCAGGCCCTGCTGCGGCACCACCCACCGCCACGCCAGGAGTTCTTCTGCCAGCTGGTGGACAGCGCCAAGGCCAAAGGCTTCACCATCGATACCAGGTGACCGGCCGGTCCCAGGATCAGAATCAGGGAATTAGGGCTGGGCGATTCTTGCTAAAATGTGAATCACGATTTTTCTCTCTAAGAGTTGAGATCACGATTCTTATTTCTTTCAATAAAATCATTTATTGCACTCTTTCCTAAACAGACAACATAACATATCAAAGTGCTTGACTTAAACTTAAACATAACATATATGAAAGTGCTTGACTTAAACTTAAGTCTCTTGTAACATACAAAATAACTCAAGTCAGAATCGTCAGAATTTAAAAAAGTAAAGTTAAAAAAAAAAAAAAGTATAATTATATATATTTTAATAAATATATTACATTTTTTAATAAATGTTTCGATTAATTGCCCAGCCCTACAGGGAATTATTCTTGGTTAATTTAACGAACAAGTCGGAACAATCTTAACACACATCGCAAGGACATCCAGGACTCTCACTTATAGTGCAAGGGATAAATAAATACATAAATACAGCACAGCACAACATAACACATGGAAGAGTCTAGTCCATCAGGTCAGGAGCTTGGTTAGTGTAAGGGGGGGAGGGGGAGAGGGGGGCCAAGGGAGTTCAGGGTATACACTTAGTAGATTGATTGATAATGTTATTAACAGATTGCAGAATGGGTACAATACAGTACAGCTCAATACACACAATTGTTAAGGGGATGCAGACCAGAGAAAGACTTTCATCTTGTTTACATCAGGGTCCCCCATTTTCAATTCATCATATAGTAGCACTTAGAGAAAGTGTAAGTCTCTCTCTTTCTGTCCCACCAGGTCCAACAAGGCTTTAGCCGACTGTCTGGACCGGGCCGTGGACCCTGAGGACCCCCTGGTGAACAAGCTGCTGAGGGTGATGGCCACCCAGGCCATGTCCAACGCCCTCTACTTCTCCACCGGAGCCTGCTCCCAGGAGCAGTACTACCACTATGGTGCAGTGGACGCACATGACTTCTGCACAGATTCACAGTGTAGTTGAAGGATATGAAAATCGGGTTTACAATAGCCCTGATGTCTCTCTCTCTCTTTGTGTGTGTCTCTCTCTCTGTCTCCCTCTCTCTATCTCTCCCTCTTTCTTTCTCTCTCTCTACCCTCTCTCTCTCCATCTTTCTCTCTCTCTGTGTCTCTCTCTCTGTCTCTCTCTGTCTGTCCCTCTCTCCCTGTCTCCCTCTATCTCTCCCTCTGTCTCTCTATCCCTCTCTCTCTCCATCTCTCTCTCTGTCTGTCCTTCTCTCTCTCTCCATCTGTCTCTCTCTCTCTGTCTCTATCCTTCTCTCTGTCTCTATCCCTCTGTCTCGCTGTCTCTCTCTCTCTCTCTCTCTCTCTCTCTCTCTCTCTCTCTCCTCTCTCTCTCTCTCCCTCTCTCCCTCTCTCTCTCTCTCTCTCAGGTCTAGCCCTAGACCGCTACACTCACTTCACGTCACCCATCCGTCGCTATGCCGATGTCGTTGTCCACCGTCTCCTCACCGCGGCCATCAACCTGGAGAAGGGGGCAGGACCTAGCAAGGCGTCGGCCAGTAACAAAGACCTGGAGGAAATGGCCCAGCATATCAACAACAAGAACAGGGTCAGTGCTATTGGATGTACCGGTAGTCAATTGACATGATACATCTCCTATTAGGTCAATTATGCTCAGTACGGTGGATGATCAGGGAAAATAAAATGTCTAAATCATAACTTGTTGCATGTCACAGATTTGCTACTGTAGCAGGGTAACTCTGCCTGAAACCAAGTAAGCCAGGGCTCCACTGTACTACTGTATGCAGGAGACCTGGTTTCGGGGGTTAGAATCCAGGGTTGTGTGGGTACCTAAATTGTAGGGCTGTACCGAATGTAATATATATATATATTTTTTTACATTCAAAGCTTCTATTGAAGTTTTCGAATGTCTGTCGTCATATTTTATCACGTAATCATAAAAGAAATTATAATAATCCTCAAACAAAATCCTCAATTTGAATAAAGTGATTAATCTGATTAAATTATTTTATTAAATCAACTTTCTTTAATGAATATAACTAGTTTCGTCAACATAAATAATCCAATAAGGGCACGGTTGGTACCCTAAGTGATGGTGACGTCTTGATGGAGCGCCAAGCTACATAATTTATGATAAATGTTTTATTTGAATTTTTATGACGAGTCCTACTATAATAGTATAATATTAGTGTAGCCTAATCTTTATCTGCAACTGTGAAGAAAAACCCCATTGGTTTTAACGGAATGAATAGACACGTACAAAAAAGTTTAATGTTGATTTAGAATTCGAATGTCAACGTTATGAATGAAGCTTCGAACTATTCGGTACAGCCCTAGTAATTTGTGTACATCTGTTTGCCTGGTATGTGTACAGACTTGGATCCCTTCAGGGGATATTATTTATAACCATAGTATTTGGACTGTGTGGTCCACCCAGGCAGCCCAGCAGACCCAGAAGTTGTCCACAGAGCTGTTTCAGTGTCTCTACTTCAAAGACAAAGATCCTCTGACGGACGCGCGGTGTGTGGCTGATGCCGTCGTCTACACCATCCGAGCCAACGGCATGCTGGTCTTTATCCCACAGTAAGAATTATTTGACCTTTATTTAACCAGGCAAATCAATTAAGTACAAATTCTTATTTACAATGATGAAAGTCAAGTTAGACCGCGCTCTCAATAATTGACACTGGGTGCTGCGATCCCGAAGATTTAAGTAGAAAAAAGCAGGAAGCCGGACCAGCACTCTCAGGTTTCGACAATTTTTAATCGCAGCCGAATACAACAGACATGTTTCGTAACAGGTGTTCCTTCTTCAGTGTTCTTCAGGCTAGCCATTAACACAGAAGAAGGAACACCTGTTCCAAAACATGTCTGTTGTATTCGGCTGCGATAAAAAATTGGCGAAACCTGAGAGTGCTGGTCCGGCTTCCTGCTTTTTTTCTATTTACAATGATGGCCATGACCTTGCATGGTTGGTGTGTGAATGTGAGGAACAAAATTGTAACCACGTAGCTGCGCTCACAGTGTAATCGCAGCATCCTGGGTTCGAATCCGGCCCGGAACCTATGCTGCATGTCTTCCCCAACTTTCCTCTCTGCCTGTCCCATCTACAAATAAAGCTGTAAAATGCCACAAAAAGTTTAATAAAAAAAAAAAAAAAAGTGCTTTGGATAATAGCTGCTATATAAAATGCACATCAAATCAATTCATGTTGCGTGTTTCACCACCAGGTATGGCCTGAAGGGGGCGGTGTATGTGAGGAACCGGGAGGGCCAGGTGGTGAGCGTCGGGCAGGACGGCAGCTGCGACTGGCAGAGTGGCTCCGTCCAGAGACACCTGGACCACATCAGCACCACCTGCAGCGCTGGCACCTCCACCTTCAGGCTGTTCGACCACATCACCGTGAGTCACGGAGGAGCACGCGGTGCATTTCACATCAGCGGCATGTGTTGTTTAGCGTTCGGTAGAGGGGACTTTCTATTGGTCTTCTCCATTTTACTTTGCATTCTGATCTGTATTAGTAGTACTGATGTGATTTGATTTGATTTGTATTTATCTTGAACCAACACACATAACAAATCACAACAAATGTTCAAGTTCAAGTTCAAGTTCTTTAATAGTTGTCATACAGAAGTACAGAATACTTTCATACAAAATGCTTCTTACTGTTACGCTCCAGAGACTGTGCTAGACAAGATAGTATCAAATAACATAATAACATAATATAGCATGAATTTAGAAGAAGAAAATGAGGTCACAGTGTTCGGTATAGACATATGTACAATGTTCTGAGTTACCATATAATATACAATACACAATACTATGCAGTGTACTAATGTACAGTACTATCTAGTGCAAAGCAGAAATGGGATGAGGTACAATTTTAGGTACAATTTACAGTAAGGTGTACGAGTTGTAGTGCAATCCTTCATCCATAAATATAAAGTGTGGGGAGTGGGTGCTACAGTGTGTTTGTTTAAAGTGGGTGTGTGCTATAAGTGTGTGGAGTGGGTGCTACAGTGTGTTTGTTTAAAGTGAGTGTGTGCGTGTGGATGTGTGTGCTATGTGCGTTTGGTGGTTGTTGTTGTGTAGTGTTCATTCATTGTTCGTTTAGCAGCCTGATGGCCTGGGGATAGAAGCTTCTTCTGAGTCTTTCTGTGCTCGCCTTGAGACTCCTGTATCGCTTGCCTGACCGCAGCAGTTCAAAGAGGCAGTTGTTCGGGTGACTGGAGTCTTTAATGATTCTCTTAGCCTTGCCCTTGCAACGCTTGTAGTAAATGTTCTGGAGGGTGAGGAGCCCCCCTCCAATTGTGCGTTCGGCTGAACGTGTCACTCTTTGTAGTCTGCTTTGGTCTTGTGCAGTGCTATTCCCAAACCAGGAGGTGATGTTGCCGGTCAAGATGCTCTCTATTGTACATGAGTAGAAGTTCTTAAGGATCTTCTGGCTGACTTGGAACTTCCTTAGGCGCCTGAGGAAGTAGAGGCGTTGTCGTGCCTTCTTCACAACACTGTTAATGTGTGTGGTCCATGTCAAGTCCTCGGATATGTAGGCTCCGAGGTACTTAAAGCTGTTGACTCTCTCAACCGGTGCCCCGTCGATGCTGAGGGGGCTGTAGTCCTTGACCCCCGACCTCCTGAAGTCCACAATCATCTCCTTTGTTTTGCTGACGTTCAGGGAGAGGCTGTTTTCCTGGCACCATCCCGCCAGGACCTTGACCTCTTCCAGGTAGGCCCTCTCGTCGTTGGCAGAGATCAGGCCCACCACCACTGTGTCGTCAGCAAATTTGACGATTGTATTGCTACTCCGCTGAGCCACACAGTCGTGTGTGTACAGGGAGTAGAGGAGGGGACTCAGAACACAGCCCTGGGGGGCCCCTATGTTGAGGGTGATGGATGAGGAGGTGCAGTTGCCTGCTCTCACCACCTGGGGTCTGCCAGTCAGGAAGTCCAAGACCCACTGGCAGAGGTCATAGCCCAAGCCCAGGTCCCTGAGCTTGGCTATGAGTGTAACGGTTGTCATCTGGTCAGAGAATGAAGAGACGGAACTGCTTTCGACTGTTTATTGCCTATAAAAAGACATGAAATAGAAACAGCTGTAGTGTTTTCTTGGTCACTGTACATCTGGTAGACCTCAAGTAGACCGGTACAACACTGCTGGATAGATACGGTGTCCCCACAGGGACATGCAGCGCGATATACAATGACCTCAACACGTCACCAGGTGGCTCCCAAAACAATATGGTATGATGTTTCTCAATTTAGATAAAATTCACATGCAAACAAATATCATTTCTAACTCCGTTACACCCACCCCCACTGAATTTTGGCGACATTGAGCACCAACCACGTACTACCTACTAAAGGCACAGTACAACACAATCACACACACACTGGGTCTTCAAAATAACAAAACCAACTCAAAGTATCCCATAAGGATGAAGTGGTATGAGAACAACGCTCTCAATCCAGCTACTGGCGGTAGGGTGCCTTGTACACCCCACAAGACCCTCATACACTGTGTAGTATAAGCCCATGAAAATAAATCATCCGAACATAAAAAAAAATTATGTAAGATAAATTACTCTGGACTGTCAAAACCTAGAACAAGGACCCCGTGTCGCGAACAACATCCTGCCTTGACATGGTCTGTATTAACCTGCTAACTGGTTTGATAAGGCGGCCAAATCTAGACCGAGCCTGATCAGTGTGCACGGGTGGACTCTGTATGTCACTGCACTGCACATTTCTCGCCCTATCAGTCCGTGTCACAGTGTCAAGTGAAGGATCCGCCTGCACTCTGTGTACAGAACTGTCAGCATCAACAGTGACGTTCACTGGTCCATAGTCACAGCTCACAGACCGAACCTCCATCTGGCCCTCAGGTCCCTCTGAGATGTCTCGAGACACAGAGGCTGCACTGCTTATGTCTGTAATGTCGGCCTGCGAAAGACTAGGAACGGACAATTGCGTAATCCAGTCTCGGGTCCTTCCTTCAGAGTCCACAGATGCTGGGCCAGTCAAGAGATCCCCACTCCCTTCCTCAGAGATGTCCTCTGTGTTCTCCCCCACACCGTCGACACTTGGAATGGACGATTGGGTCTCAGGCATGGATGAGGCAAGGTCGGACACTTCACTCATGTCATCCACAGGGATAAAATTGACAAGCATCAGCAGGTTCCTATGGACCACCTTCTCACGTCCAGCAACTGTGTCACAGATCCTGTACGTATGTGTCTCAGCATTCATGCCCACCACAGTGTAGATGGTTGATTCCCATCGATCAGCGACTTTCCTCTTCCCCCTTTCCCTCCTGTTCGCCAAGAGCACCCTGTCGCCGACCTCAATGTCAGACCCCTTCACTTTCCTGTTGTAGAGCCGAGCATGCCTGTTCTGCTCCTTCGTGGCATGTTCCTGGGCAATGGCCATGGCCTCCCTCAGATCTTTAGTGAGAGATTCTACATACTTGTCATAACTCGTCACACATGAGTCATTCAAGACGGTTCGGAAGAGGACATCTACAGGTAGACGGGGAATGCGGCCAAACATGAGATAAAAGGGGGCGTATCCCGTCGTCTCATGGACCGTACAGTTGTACATGAATGTCAACGTCTGCAAACGCCGTGGCCAGTCAGCCTTTGCTTCAGGTGTCAATGCACGGATCATCCCACCCAGGGTCCTGTTGAATCGTTCCACACTACCATTTCCCATTGGATGGTAGGGTGTTGTGTGCGACTTCCTGACACCTGAAACTCTGAGAAGCTCACTGATTAGCTGACTCTCAAAGTTGGCCCCTTGGTCGCTGTGGATCCGCTCTGGGAACCCGAAGACACAGAAATATCTGTCCCAGAGGACTCTCGCCACTTGCTTGGCTGACTGGTTTCTACAGGAAAACGCCTGAGCCATCCTCGTAAAGTGATCGGTCACCACCAAGACATCGACTGACTTGTTTCTGGAATCTTCAGCCGACCAAAAGTCGATGCAGACAAGCTGCAGCGGTCTGGTTGATGTTATACTCTCTAAGGGAGCTCTCCCCTCAGGTTCGACTGTCTTGCTGACGATGCATCGCTGACAGTGGCGCACATGGTCTCTCACATCCCTGTCAAGGTTTAGCCAGAAGAACCTTTGTCTGGTTAAACTGAGACTCCTGAACTGGCCCTGATGTCCTGCATCATCATGAACACCCTTCAGAACCTCAACCTTGAGTGAATCAGGCACGACATACTGAGACCGCCTTGCCTTGGTGATCTGGTCTCTTGAAACTCTGTACAGCACACCATTGCTCACAGCGAGCTTCTCCCAGTGCTTCAAGTATCTCATGACTGTGACAGACTCTTTCACTCTTTCTCTCCTGGAAGGTCTCCGACATCTCTCCACGTAATACAAGACACGGGAAACGGTTCTGTCTTCCAACTGCCTATCACGGAGGTCCCTCTCTGTGTGGGCAGGCAAAGAGTCTTGTCCAGGCGGAACCAACTGAGGCAAATACTGCAGCACTGCCACAGCACGAGCCCTTGAACCAGCCTCCCATTCCACATGTGATTGTACAACAGCAGACACATCTTCCATCTCAATGGATTGAGTATGCATGTGAATGGGACTGCATGAGGCCTGAGCATCGACACTCATCGGGGGGTGTTCCCTGTGACCACTGGAAACCCGAAAGGCATCTTGAACAGAGCCACTCGACATATCCCTGACTTGGGACAGGAGACTCAGGTAGGGCTCTTCCAGCAACCTATGACCAACACTGTCCTTAACAAACGGCACACGGCTCAGGGCATCAGCCACAACGTTCAGCCGGCCTGGCACATACTTGATGTCAAAGTCGTAGCTTGCCAATTTAGCTACCCAGCGCTGTTCACAACAGTCCAGCTTCGGCTTTGTCATTATGTGAGTCAGCGGGTTGTTGTCAGTCCAAATTGTAAACTTGTGGCCCTTCAGCCAGTGACTAAACTTGTCACAGACTGACCACTTCAAGGCCAGAAACTCCAAACGATGAGCTGGATAGTTCTTTTGAGACTGAGACAAGGACTTGCTGGCGAACGCAATAGGCCTGGCTCTGGTTTCGCCTTCCTGGACTTGTGACAGGACAGCACCAATACCATCCAGGGATGCATCCGTCGACAGCATGAAGGGGCGGCTGAAGTCAGGGTGAGCCAGGACCACCGTGTTAACAAGGGATGTCTTCAGCTTCTCAAAAGCCTGTTCCTGGTCTGAGGTCCAGTCAGAGGCTCTCAACTTCTTGTTCGACAGTCTGTACTTCCCCTCCTTCCCTTTTCTTCTCTCGCCCTTTAACAGAGAGAAGAGAGGCTTGGCGACGGCGGAGTATCTGGGAATGAAGTGCTGGTAATAGTTGATCATCCCCAAAAACGATCTTATCCGCTTCTGTGATGGGTTCACCCCATTGGGCTCCATGAGGTCAGCACTCGTCATTTTTGCAATGCTCTCAACCTTGCTGCGGTCTGTTGACACGCCCTTCTCGTCTATTATGTGACCGAGAAATTTCACAGACCTTCTAAGGAAGAAGCATTTCTTTGGGGCCAACTTCAGGTTATGACCACGCAGTCTGTCGAACACCATTTTAAGGCGCCCCAAGGCAGTCTCCTCATCTGGAGCAAACACCAACAAGTCATCCAAGTAGCACAGTAAACTCAAGTAGTTCTGGTCCCCGAAGATACTGGTCATCATGCGCATAAAGCTCCCGGGGCTATTGCAGAGGCCCTGCGGAAGGCGGTTGTACTCATACAAGCCCATGGGCGTGGTGAAGGCTGAGTACTTTCTGTCGTCCTCATGTAATGGCATGTTATAGAACCCGGAGGTCAAGTCCATTGTACTGAAGAAACAGTTGCCACCAAGCGCAGCCAGGCAATCCGCCTGGTGAGGGAGAGGATGAGCGTCCTTTAGGGTCCTCTTGTTCAGCCAACGGAAATCCGTACACACACGGAGATCGCCATTCTTTTTCCACACAAGTACCAGAGGAGACGCGTATTCACTGGTGGACTTTCGGATGATCTCCTTCTCCTCCATCTCACTCAGTACCCGGCGTAATATCTGATACTGGCCGGGGGGAACCCGCCTGAATGGGAGCCGGAATGGTCTGTGGTCAGAGAGGTGAATGCGGTGTACGAAGTCCTTCGCTTCTCCACAGTCAAGATGGTGGCGTGAGAAGATGTCCTCATACCGCACAATCAGGTCAGCCATCTCCTGTTTCCAGCTCTCTGATACATCACAAGACTGGACGTCGAGACTGCTCAACCCAACTGACTCAAGTTTGTCATCAGTGGAACGTACCTCGGCAGAGGCGGGCATCTCCACTTGAGTGCAACTGACCAGGGGGACCTTTGGAGGGTCAGCGACATCCATGTCCTCAAGCGCCATGCAGGAGAAGACGTCGGCCAGCTTTGCATTACGCCTCACCAACACGGGCCTGTCAGAAGTATTGATGAGCTTCAGTGGGACCCATCTGTCTCCCCACAATGGAGTAACAATCCTTGCTACCAAAACTCCCCTCGGGGCCGAACGAGCAGATGTGGGCTCTGTCATTACGGTGCTGCCCGGAGATACAACAGTGTCTTTAGGTAGTTTTCCCCATACGAGATATTCACGGCCAGGTTCAAGGCAAACAGCTGAATTGCACCTCACAGTGCCAACTTTGTCCGGCACGTCCTGACCTCTCCACGGACTCAGACCAGAGAGCATAGATAGGAACTGTTCAGATTCTTGATCTTTGGCAGTGCAGGGGTCGGATACAGCTTTCCAGTAGGAATCGCACAGCTTAGACTGACGAAGGACATGCTTAATAACATTAGTCCCCAGTATCAACTCATCATGCTGTCCCTGAACAACGAGCGTGGGGACCGACATCTTACAGCCATACACTTCCATCTCCACATCGAAGGCAGACTTTGGCGTGACACGACGTCCACCACATCCAACAAGGACCACGTTCACATTGATCTGGTTGTGCTCAGTTATCACTCCAGCCTCCCTCAGCTTCATCTCTGCTGCCTCGCTGATGCTACAAGCCATGGACCCGCTGTCCAGCATGCCACCCAGCGTTGTTGTACCACCCACACCCACAGGTGTATAAAAAAGACTGTCACTGCTGCTAATCCTGTGTATGTTCTGATACACAACAACTTCTGAGTCATCACTTGAATCCTTCACAGACGTATAAACCGTCTCAGCATCAGATATATAACTAGTTTGGGAGTTCACGACGGGACCTGTACTGCCTCCCTTCACATACAGGTCAGTTAGTTTCCCCCAAACTGAGGTTGGGAGGACTTATTGGCCTGACAGTCCCTCTTTGTATGCCCAGGGGCCAGACAGGCGAAACACAGCCTCTCATTCATGCAGTGTGAAATGGTGCTATGACTAGAGTCATCACAGACCCGACAAGCTTGCTCCCTGGGACGTCCCCCTCCAGGGGTACGCGGGAACCTCCCACCACGCATTGGCGTAGCGACATTGCGCTGCTGCATTTTCTCCATCATCCCCTGAAACATGTCCACCATACGGCTAAGAAGCCTCTCCTCCGACTGCTGGAGATTCTGACCGACAACTGCCGTAGAGGTGGGGCATGGGACATGGCAGAACTCTCCTTGAACTGGGACAGAACCAGGAGAGGGGTAAGGAGTATGACACTCCTGGTGTTGGGCTTGAAGAGAGAGAGAGATAGGACTCTGGGTGTGGCACTGCTCAGGTACTGACAAACTGGCTGGTGATGAGCTAGACTGCTCATGGAGGACAGTGGTGGTGTGACTCTTTAACTGCACAGCCCCACTAACTCTGCTGCTAGCCCTCAACTCCCTTTGGTAATCATCAATCCTCATCTGCACATCTCGTGAGGTCCATTCATGGATTGGCTTACATTTCAGAGTGTAGGATAACTCTGGGTCAGGACAATGTTTCACAAACATGAGCGCCACCTCATCACTCATGTTCCCTGCTTGCTTGCCCTGTCTGTCCAGACCCTCAATAGCTAGGTCTGCTGCCTTGTTCAATCTAATCCAGTAATCGACTGGGTTTTCTCTGGGTTTGGGCAGGGTGGCATAGAAGTCTGAAAGAGGGAGACATGAGGATGCATCACTGAAGTACTGAAGGAGGATATTGTAAATCAGCCCAGGGTCTCTATTGGCATCAAGTGATGGATCACTACGTAGGCCGATCCTCACAACATCTCTAGCTTTACCCCTTAACCGACTCAGAATTTCCTCAGCCTGCTCAAGCATAGGTATCGCCTGTTTCCTGAGATGAGACTTAGTCATGTCAATCCACTCCTGAACTGAACACTTATCAGAACCGTCACCTCTGAATGTCTGGGGTTCTCTGTCTGGCCTAACCTGAACTGTCACATGTGGGGCTTCCTGCCTGGTAGCTTCCCTGTGCGTATCCTGACGTGAAGTATTCTGGAGATCGCCACTCATGTTTATTACACCAGATGACATCAACTTTGCGACTATAGACTCGCCAATCTGGGCACCTAACTGCCCTACCATGTCTGTGAGGTTGTTCATAGCATCAGCATCACTACTAGGTGTAGAAGTGTGAGGACCCTCCCCCATGACCTGCCCAACAGGGGCACAACCTGGGCTCTGACTCAACCCTGTACCCCTACCGCTGTCAGCCATGGACCGGGAATGCCGCACCCCCCCCATCAAACTTCCTGGTGACATCGCTGCCTTCAGCATAGCCACTCAACGCCAAACCTCTTCCCATCGATAGGACTGGGCTGGCAAAAGTATCCACCCTATCGTCATCAACTCCCCCCTCAGACATTGCAAGTACTCGCGTTGTGTTAAACTACGGAATATCAAATGAAAAGAAAGAAAATAAAGAAAAATAAAGAAAAAGAAAATTATAATCAAAATAATAATTATATATATATTTTTTTTCTTTCTTTTTAACAAAACAAAACAAAACTAATCGTCACTCTATGTATGGGAGTGAAAACACTTCGCTCTGACCAATATACTAGTTACAGATCTGACCACACACTGATCTTGTACACTGGACAGCCACACAGCATCCACAGCGATCGGCGTCGAGCTGATCTTGAAGATCCAGAAGGTCACGGCACCAGTGTAACGGTTGTCATCTGGTCAGAGAATGAAGAGACGGAACTGCTTTCGACTGTTTATTGCCTATAAAAAGACATGAAATAGAAACAGCTGTAGTGTTTTCTTGGTCACTGTACATCTGGTAGACCTCAAGTAGACCGGTACAACACTGCTGGATAGATACGGTGTCCCCACAGGGACATGCAGCGCGATATACAATGACCTCAACACGTCACCAGGTGGCTCCCAAAACAATATGGTATGATGTTTCTCAATTTAGATAAAATTCACATGCAAACAAATATCATTTCTAACTCCGTTACATGAGTATGGAGGGGACTATGGTATTGAATGCCGAGCTGTAGTCGATGAATAGCATTCTCACATAGTTCCCCTGCCTCTTGTCCAGGTGTGATGCTGCTGTGTGCAGCACATGGGATATGGCGTCCTCCGTGGACCTGTTGGGGCGGTATGCAAATTGCAGGGGGTCCATGTTGATGGGGAGGGAGGAGCAGATGTAGCCCTTTACTAGCTTCTCAAAGCACTTCATGGCTATGGAGGTGAGAGCTACAGGGCGGTAGTCGTTGAGGCAAGCAGGCTTGGATTTTTTGGGTACAGGGATAATAGTGGACTTCTTCAGGCAGGTGGGGATGACAGCCTGTTCTAAGGACAGGTTAAATATGTCAGTGAATACTGGGGCCAGTTGGTCGGCACAGACTTTTAGGACGCGGCCGGGGATGCCGTCTGGACCTGCTGCCTTCCTGATATTCACTTTTTTAAAGGTCCGCCTCACCTTGTGTGCCTCTTGTCTTAACATATTGGGGAGCCGGGCATTGTGCCCATCATTATACCCAGTCTGCCACCGCTGTAAGCCTATGGAGATGTTTACCTTCTTTGCAGGGCTATAACTTTTTAAATATTATAGCTATATCTGCATTACTATGGCCCATTCAACATCGATTATCTATCGTTCCGGATGTGGGAACGTTATATTTTTTCATTCATACATTGTTGTGTTAATACCTTCGAGAATATAAGTATGTTTTTAAGCTTTTCTGCTGTAATTCCAAAAACGCTAGTTATAGGCCCTGACACATATGATAGATTATCGATTGGCGTTTCTTTCCTATACACGCTATATTAAAAAATTCAAATGTATATGATCGGTATACATTATGCTTCATCATGCGTGAAGGAAAGGGGGGGGGGTCGTTTATAATTTCTTGATCGTCAGCAATGGCTTTATTTAGTATGGGTTGATATATTGATCAGACTGATTGCAAACAAAGAAATGGGCAATCGGGCTGAAAACGTTAGTGTCCTCTTACCGTTTGCCGATGAGACTGGAGGAAAAATATCCCAATTATTTGACGTCAATCTCCTAGATACATTTCCGGTTTGTATGGCGCAATAAACGCCGAAATCATATCGATTATTGCGTTTCGAAAGCGATCCAAATGCACTCGAGTGTGTATCTAGATCCACGCTACAATATATCTCTGGCGGAGGAATTTCCTCGATGCACCGATCGCCACTTCCGGTTTGGCGTGAGTGTAACTCGCCCGACCATCCATCAGGCGGCGGTATTGAGGCGTTGCAATCTCAGACAGGGTGCCGCTGCAGTCCGGAGGGAGGCTGGATGAATTATGAATGCCATGGCGAAATTTTTTTAATTTTGATCCCAAAAACGATTTACGCCGTTGTTGCCGTTCAACGCATGGCGGGCAATAACGACTTACGCCGTTTATGGCGCACAATGTGTTAACAACAGCATGTCTAGACACCAGTATAACATGTGTCTCTCTTCTTAACAACAGCATGTCTAGACACCAGTATAACATGTTCCTCTCTTCTTAACAACAGCATGTCTAGACACCAGTATAGCATGTCTCTCTTCTTAACACTTTGAGTGCCAGCAGGGGGCGCACGATTTAGCGCTTGAGTGCCAGCGCTCTATTCAATGAGAGGGGGCGAGCACATTTGCGAACGCATAAACTACATCTTAAATTATGGCTATGTGTCTAATACGCCCGTCGCTTATCAATGACTTGCTTGCAGTCAACATTGTCGAAACGGATTGTTTTTTCATCTGTACATTTATACCATTTTGAAAAACGCTTGTTTTTGGAAATTTCCAGAAGAAAAAAGAGATTCCACAGGAATCGCCCTTTACTGGAATACACAAAAAACGTTTTTCTGCCTATTTATGAATCGTTTTCAAATAAATGCTAGATTATCGATAGTATATGTGTACTTATGCACGCTAGAGAAGCGGGCTGAAAAATCGATTATCTTATTTCCTGATCAGCACACACACACACACACATATAGGGCCCACGTTGATATATCTGTGAAAAAAGCTCTGATTACCCCAAGACTGGTAAAATAGATTCCTTACCTCAGATCAGATGTTCTCCAAAAAGATTATTCCAATTCCTGATCGCCATTCCAAATATCGATCACGTTTATCGATCATCCGAGACGATCGGATTCATTGTGGAGCCTCAGAACAGCGTGGAATCTGTATTTCGACCACCCAGCGTTGGATCAATAAACGCGATCGATATTTGTGTGTGTGTGCGATCAGGAAATAAGAGAATCGATTTTTCAGCCCGCTTCTATAGCGTGCATAAGTACACATATACTAATCTAGTGTTTATTTGAAAACTATTCATAAATAGGCTGAAAAATTAACAACGTTTTTTGTGTATTCCAGAATATTCCAGTAAAGGGCGTTTATCACAGAATCTTTATATTTTCCTGAAACTTTCAAAAAACGAGTTTTTCAAAATGCTATAAAACGGAAATGAAACGATTAAAAAAAACAATCCGTTTCGACAATGTTGACCGCAAACAAGTCATTGATAAGCGACGGCCATATTATACACATAGCCATAATTTAAGATGTAGTTTATGCATTCGCAAATATGAGAGCTCTATCATTGAAGTGGGCGCTGGCACGCAGCGGGGTTCTGGGGCACCCGACCTCCGGCACGGAAAGTGTTAACAACAGACCGTAGACACCAGTATAACATGCTCCTCTCTTCTTAACAACAGCATGTCTAGACAGTAGACACCAGTATAACATGCTCCTCTCTTCTTAACAACAGCATGTCTAGACAGTAGACACCAGTATAACATGCTCCTCTCTTCTTAACAGCAGCATGTCTAGACAGTAGACACCAGTATAACATGCTCCTCTCTTCTTAACAACATGTCTAGACAGTAGACACCAGTATAACATGCTCCTCTCTTCTTAACAACAGCATGTCTAGACACCAGTGTAACATGTGCCTCTTCTCCACAGGTACGCGTCTCTGTCCAGCCGTCTCGCTGCCACTCAGACAGCCTCCACCTGGAGGTGATCAGCAACACGCCCCACCGGAGCGCTGGGCCTCAGAACCCTCCGTCCCAGGGCCGCTCCCAGCTGGTGCAGGAGGTGGTGCGTCTGGCAGAGGAGGCCTCCCAGCAGGCCCAGGAGAAGGCGGCCCGGGGCCCCAAGCTGTCCAAGGAGGAGAGGGAGTTCCGCCAGAGCAAGAGCCCCAACCTCTACTCCCTCATGGAGGAGGTGAGGGAGCTGGCTCTGCTGGACCTCTCCTACTGCCCGGGCGTGGCGGCTCAGGTCTGTGCCACATCAGCTTAGTCCAGGCGCTCTTCTTTCAAAGGCTCGCCGATCTGTGTTAATCACTACTGACTTGAAAATCTGTGAATGGAGTCTGGCACATATACCTTCTGTAAACAGTGTTTAGAAAATCATGGCGACAATTTGTTTACTATTTGTATTTTTTTATATATATATTTTATTTTTTTGCCAGGTGTAACACCAACTGTTCTTTTTCAGCAACTGACCTATCGCAAACCCGCCCTCTTTTCTTGATCCTCCAATCACAGCTGCTGTTGCTTGCTTCCCAGGGACACGACTGGAGTTGCGATTGGAGGATCACGATAAGAGGCTGACATACAGACAGCTGGGGGTCAGCCCAGTACAAATAGCATGTTTCTGTTGATGTAACTGCTGGGCAGTTGAGTCAATGGAAGAGTGATAGCTATTCACTTGTCCAGTGATAAGAGGCCTGGTCTCTCTGGCTACTGCCACCCCAGAACATTTAGCAAGGATGCTTAGGGAAATGGTTGTAGAACTGTAGGCTAAATGAAAGGTGAGCAGTGGAGCTGCAAGTTGATGCTGTGAGCAGATGAGTTCCAGGCTCCAGCCAGAACAAGAAAACACCTATACATCAACATAAGACATTGATTATGACGATGTGTCACATTTTAACTCAAATATATTTTTGTAACATGCTTGTTATAGTTTTGATGCGTGTGTGAATATGGAAAATATGACCTTGCTGTGTTGAAGATTAAAATGACAAATTAATATCTGTTTCTGGATTTTTTATTGGGGGCTGAAACCTGTGTTTTTAATCGATTACATAATGGATTATATATTGAAAATATCTTGGTAAATATATTTTATTGGCTTTTCTATAACATATATACAACAATATAAAAAGACGATGAAAGAAAAAACATACTGGCAGCTTACTGTACCTCCCTGTGATGGGCTACAAAAATATAAACCAAGAATAAATGTGACTTACATTATTGGAGTTACATTTAGGAAGGTGGGAGGTTGATTTTTTGTTGTATTTCTCAGTTTTTATATTGTATTTTTAGTATTTCTCTGTTATATTGTGAAGCACTTTGGTACACGTTGGTTTTAAATGTGCTATATAAATAAAGTTGACCTTGACCTAACGTAATCTATAAATGCACTTTTAATGGAATTTCTTTCAAATTTGTCAGGAGCCATGAATGTGCTATGGTTTGAACTGAAGTAATACTTTTACATTCTTGTGTAGCATATTCACCCTTCACCCTGTAGTGAAAGGGTTAACCGTCTGTAGTGTGGCAGTGAAAGGTTAACCTTCTGTAGTGAAAGGGTTAACAGTCTGTAGTGTGGCTGTGAAAGGTTAACCTTCTGTAGTGGTAGTGAAGGGTTAACCTTTTGTAGTGAAAGGTTAACCTGTAGTGGTAGTGAAAGGGTTAACCGTCTGTAGTGTGGCAGTGAAAGGTTAACCTTCTGTAGTGAAAGGGTTAACAGTCTGTAGTGTGGCAGTGAAAGGTTAACCTTCTGTAGTGGTAGTGAAGGGTTAACCTTCTGTAGTGAAAGGTTAACCTGTAGTGGTAGTGAAAGGGTTAACCTTATGTAGTGTGGTAGTGAAAGGGTTAAGATGTCTTGGACACAAGGATGGACTGGGGAAGCCAAGGCTCCATTGCACTTGTGTATTTTTAGACATTCTGTGTAATTATTGGCTACTAACCTCCCTGAAGTATGCACTAATTCCAACAAGGGAAGAAATGGTGCAACTTGTAATAAAAAATAAATAAACCTGCATCGTGTATTTCTAACCTCCCCTGAAAAGGATCAATCTCAAAGTGACGTTTGATGACCTCCACCAAAGATAGTGGATATAAACAACACAACACACTTCAAGCAGTGCCAATGGGATGAAAAGTCTCAAACAAAACTATTCCCTCTGGAGCCACAAATCAGAAAAAGGTCAATTCAGTGCCAGAATGACCACAACACATTCAACTTGTCGGAGAACATCCAATATTTACCTTTATTACAGGACAAAATTACTTGCCACATTCAATAAAAACCTCTACATAAATGGTGCATTTTTATAACAGCTTTTATCCAAAGCGCTTTACAATTTTGTTGCCCCCACATTCACTCACACCACTGATGGCGGCGGCAACCATACAAGGTGCCGACCTGCTTATCAAGAGCAATTAGGGGTTAAGTGTCTTTCTCAAGGACACATCGACACACAGCCTGGGAGGAGCGGGAATCAAACCGGGAACCTTCCGACTACCAGACAATAGGGCTGAACGATTAATCGATTTAAAATCAAAATCGCGATTTGGAATGATGCAATTAGCAAATCACAAAAAAAATTTATATCGCAATTTTTTTTTACCAGGAAGTCCCATTGAGATACAAGATCGGTTTGGGAGAGGGAGGTAAGGGGTTTTAGATTGTGTGTTGTGAAGTTTAGACTTCAGAGAGGGAGAGTAAAGTACAGAAAAAAAGGTACCGTTGGGTACTGGTATCGATTCCCAGGTAAAAACAAACATTTTCAGGCTTGGTGTCCCGAAAAGACCCACCGCTAGGCCAGATGCAAGCCGCATTTTACAATAAACCTCTGTGGGGCTGCTTTAAAAAAAAAAAAAAAATTATAATCGCAATATCGGTCAGAAAAATCGCAATTAGATTTCCCAAAATCGTGCAGCCCTACAGACGACTGCTCTACCTCCTGAGCCACTGCCGCCCATTGGGGTGAAGTGGAGCCTGCGCCTGCTGTAGTCTAAGGTGGGAGTTCCTTGTATAACCCATGTGGCACAAAACAGGAAATGAGAACAAGTTGGTTCGTATCCCACTGAAACATCTCTGCCACTAGAAACCCCTGGTCACAACATTAGGTTTAACTGGTGAGGGAGCGCACGCCTGGGTCTTTTACCCGCATGGCAGAATGATCAAGAGGTACACAGTAATAAGCATACTATACAGGTATAATCAATTAGAATATTGAGGAATTATATTAGTTGCCTCCATGCCACGCTGCATTGATTCATATTGATTGATGCATATTATTTTCAGGTCGACATTTCTATATATTTTTTTATTGGTCTTATTAGTTGTAAGTCAGCAGCCCCAGTACCTAGTAGTTGTGGGCTAAAGTGAGGATCAGAGCACGCTAATTATTTGGCTTATTGATATATACACCTCTACAAGTATGACGGGTGCATGATTGAACTGAAACAGGCCCCACCCTGATCAGGACCCCACACTGATAAAGCAAACACACCCTGGATTGACAAAACATGCGTGCACCGTGCCAACAACATGGATAGCTGGTGCGCTATCACCAACACAGAAAGACGTTTACCTTATAGAAGAACCCTTGCTCCTGACAAACACAGTTATGCAGATCTCCAGGGTCTAGTTGAGCTCACTAGTCGCTGCTTTAGCTGGCATGAGTTTGAGAGAGAACATTTTCTGAGAGCAGTTACTTATTTAATCCTTTCACTACCACACTATAGAAGGTTAACCCTTTCACTACCACACTACAGACGAACCGTCTGTAGTGTGAAAGTGAAAGGGTTAACCTGTAGTGTGGTAGTGAAAGGGTTAACCCTTTGTCGTGGGGCAGTGAAAGGGCTAACATGTATTGTCGCAGTGAAAGGGTTAACCATTTGGTAGGGTGGTAGTGAAAGGGTTAAGTCAGTGAATTTGCATGTCCAGAGGTGTGTTTCAGTCCATGTCCAAGGCCTGCTTTACATTCTCCTGTAGAAGTAGCCTACATGGTGACAAAAAATGGACTGCATTTACATAGTGCTTTTATCCAAAGCGCTTTACAACTTATGCCTTATGACATTCACCCGTTCACTCACACACCGACGGCGGAGGAGACATGCAAGGTGCCAACCTGCTCGTCGGGAGCAATTAAGGGTTAAGTGTCTTGCTCAAGGACACTTCGACCAGCTGCACAGGAGGAGCCGGAATCAAACCGGGAACCTTCCGACTACCGGACAACCACTATACCTCATGAGCCACTGTCGCCCCCCTTGGTGGTGGGGGGGTTGTTGGGATAAGGATAAGGGACGGGACACATGTGATCTTGAAATGGGTCCCCAGAACCTTAACCCACTGCCACACGACAGCCAGTTAACCCTTTCACTGTGACAATACAGAAGGTTAGCCCTTTACTATCACACAACAGACGGTGATGCTCCATCATTAGCATCATTAGCTCTGCGGATGCGGAGCTAATGGAGCATCGCCGTCGGTTGTGTGATAGTAAAGGGTTAACCTTCTGTCGTGTGGCAGTGAAAGGGTTAATGTGATGCTCTGCTTTAAACCTGATATGTATCCAACAGGCAAAACATAAACCCTGATCTTCCTCTGCAGTCTCCTACACAGAAGCACTACTCCACGTATGACGGGGCCTGAAGCCCGTCATGGAGCACATCGCCAGTTCCAGGTGCGTTTCCTCTTTATGTTGTAACTTTGTATGAGACGACAAACCAATTATGCTTCAAAGAAAGATGTTGTGAGATGACAAATCAATGATGCTTCATAAAAAACATTTATTAACGCAATGGGCCCACAAACGCACGCACACAAAACAAAGTAATTTTGAGAAACTGAACGGTGGGGGTTAAATAAAGTCCCATGTATAGACCATGCCATGGAAAAGATGTGTCAGGCATGTTTTGGAACGGCAGTCTACAAACGAGAAACGTATCAAATAGTCTGAAAACCACTCATCTCCATTTTTTTGGTCCTTTTCTTTTTACTGGGAATGGAATGTTTACATGGTTCTCATCATGTGAGGCAGTTTCTGGCCCTATGAACTCTGATTGATGATCCATGAATTATTTCGTTGACTATGTTGACCCATGTAAGGACGGTTGACTAATTCTCCTCCACCTCTCCAACCAGGCTGTGAAGAACAAGTACTCCAACAGCAAACTGATGAGGATCAGCCTTATTCCTCAGCTCAAGTCGTCCCTCATCAAGGACATGGCTGCTGCCCTGCTGGAGAACCCCTGAGGTCACTTCATTCTTTTATTTTATCTGGCACTTTATTGGATCCCCCCCGTGGGAGGTGGCCTATTAGGCCTTGTGATTTTAGGTCCATGTAAATATTTAATAAAGATTTCCTTTTTATTATCTTGATTTTCTTTTTTTATGTATGGGCTACATTTTCTTTTAGTCAAGGTTTCTTTTGTTAAACAAAAGCTTTTAATCGATGGAAATATTTTCTACCTCGCAACATCTGTAAACTATTAAAAATGTTAATTGCAACAATCGTATGTTATTATTTTATAGTAACTTTCCTGCCAATGCAGTGATGTCCCATAGTATGAATGTACATAGTTATATTTATTATTTATATAGCCCTCCAAACACTGCGACGCACAGTGAAAATCCCTATCTCCTTAAAGCGGTGGCGCAGTAGGTACAAGGATAGCTAAAGCCGCTGGCGCTGAAAGTGTTAGTAGTCCTCAATTAAAACGGCATTGCTCCCCTCTTTCAGATAAATCACTTGTCACAGAGGACATGTTCTCTGCTTTACCAATAGTTTTCAACTGTTCTGGTGCCGAGGAACACTTTGACACAGTCTAAAATATTTATCTTTAATTTCTTCTGATTGATATGGTAAATGGTCATGCTGTTTTTCTTTAATTGCTACTTTATAACATTTACATCACCACTCTGACAACTGACCATGCATGGCTTTTGCTCATTTTAAGTAAGATGACCTGTTTTATACCTGTTTTATACACCTGCTTTTATCTCATCACGTTTTTATTGGTAGATATGATTTACTTGAAAATTCATGTGCTTAACTCATGATTCAGACATAACTGAACAACTATCAAGAGAAACTGTCAATGTCTGTATATTGTGTGAGCTATGCGAGATACCCTGAATTTCTCCAAGGGGATTCATATTGTATATATGTATTTTTCTTTTGTATTTATGTATGGACTACATTTTCTTTAGTCAAGTTCTTTTGATGGAAATATTTTCTACCTCGCAACATCTGTAAACTATTAAAAAATTGTATTGCAACAATCGTATGGAATTATTTTATAGTAACTTTCCTGCCAATGCAGTGATGTCCCAAGTATGAATGTACATTTGTTATATTTCTATGGGTATAGTAAATGCTTTTATTTCGATGACTTATCACTCATTAAGCCCTATCCCACATTAACATCTCCCCCCTTCGCAATGGGTTGGTTAAACTAGGGCTGCATAATTTGAGGAAATTTGCTACTCCGACAGATATTGCAATTATGACACTATTTTAGAGGGAATGGTATTTTTTTAAAGATGCATTTTTGCACGATTTGTGTATCATGCAAGGAAACTTTGAATGGATCTATAGTATATTCGTTTTATGTATTTAAAACAAATATTGTGATAATAGACAGTCCCCCGGACCTTGTGTGTGGATTTGGTAACACTGTGATAATGATCGAATACCGATAGGTGGCAGTCTTGCCTACCTTTTGAGTAAATTTTTTTGCTAGGATGGCAGCACTTGATCAAGCAGCGGCTTTTTGTCTCACCAGGAACGGCAAATCAACTATTATTTGTTGGAGAGGCGCTGTAGGAAAACAGGCCTCACTGTTCACACCCAGGCCTACTCTGACCACATCATCTCCTACAGACTCGCCCTCACCCAAACCAAATCCTCCTTCTACTCTGATGTCATCTCCAAAGGCCCGCAGAGCTGGCGCGTGACTGAGGCTAGCTCTGGCTCCTCATAGCGCCACTCTTCCCAGCCTTCTTCTTGCAAATGTACGGTCGCTGGCGCACAAAATGGACGAGGTACGCTTATGGATTACAAATACATGGGGGGGTGTTGTCCAACTCCAAATCTCACTGCCGGGCCAAGCCAGGCGCATGATTCACAAAACACGCGATATCTCTCTCTTCCTAGAAATGTTTTGGTAAATGGCCACTCTTTAGCCTGGGATTGCACAGGAACGGATGTATGTAGAAATAAACGGTTTGATCCCTGTTGGAGTATAAATATTGCCTTTCAAATGAGCCATAGTATGTCTCCATAGCTATAATATAGAATATACGATGGATCTACAAACATTGTTAAAACGGTCTGAAACGCTGGCGCCAGGGATTAGAGATGGGAAAACAGCGTGCCAGTCAATGAGTTAAAGGGTCCCTTGGTTCTGTGAAAGCATCTGTATTGAGGTGTCAGTCCATATCTTCACAGCCCTCGCTGGGTTGAGGAACAGCGCTGCGGCTGCGCTCTCCCTCCTCACACGGGAGAGTCCTGGGACAGCAGGGGAGGGGGAGTGTCCTGAAGCAGGGGAGGGGGAGTGTCCTGAAGCAGGGGAGGGGGAGTGTCCTGAAGCAGGGGAGGGGGAGTGTCCTGAAGCAGGGGAGGGTGAGTGTCCTGAAGCAGGGGAGGGGGGGTGTCCTGAAGCAGGGGAGGGGCAGTGTCCTGAAGCAGGGGAGGGGGAGTGTCCTGAGACAGCAGGGGAGTGTCCTGAAGCAGGGGAGTGTCCTGAAGCAGGGGAGGGGGAGTGTCCTGAAGCAGGGGAGTGTCCTGAAGCAGGGGAGGGGGAGTGTCCTGAAGCAGGGGAGGGGGAGTGTCCTGAGACAGCAGGGGAGTGTCCTGAAGCAGGGGA
Source organism: Notolepis coatsorum (assembly GCF_963971535.1). NCBI lineage: Eukaryota > Metazoa > Chordata > Actinopteri > Aulopiformes > Paralepididae > Notolepis > Notolepis coatsorum. Next base: position 8,702,217 of record NC_140184.1, on the reverse strand, counting down.
GGGGGAGTGTCCTGAGACAGCAGGGGCGTGTCCTGGGACAGCAGGGGCGTGTCCTGGGACAGCAGGGGGTCTTTGTCCTTGAGCTGCTCTGCTGCATCCCTGCTCTGGTCCATGTCCTCCTCCTCATCCTGGTCCTTCAACGGGCTGGGGAGCTGCAGAGAGGAGCTGCTCGACGGTTTGGCTTCTGACCAGGTTGAAGAGAGAGGCTGCGAGTCTGATGGATCTGGAAGGTGGGAGGATATGGACATCAGTGGCAAAGACAAATACAAAACAACAGGTGTGTAATGACCCAACGTCGCCCACTGGTGGCCACCGCTACTAACGCTACAACCTGTGGGCACACTTACTACACGCACACACACTGCTGCTAACATATACCTTGCATTGTAGTTTGTATAGATAGAATATATGTATTATGTTTAGTTTATTTATAGCTATCTAGTTTATAGTTATATTTAGTTATAGCTTATTGTTCTTTTTGATATAGATGGAATATACGTTGTGTATCTGAATGTATGTACATTTTAAAAAGCTGCAACAAAATAAAAGCATCTTAACACTTTCAGTGCCACGGACGACATCTCGTTTTATTAGGCCCCCCACTGAGTGCCCACGACGACAAATATCGTTTTATTAGCGATCTGAAATCATATTTCATCAACTGAGTCTCCCGTTGGTACAGCAGCCCCTACAGGAGCTCAGAATGGAAAAAAGCACCCCCCATCGTCTATCCCTGTGTAACTGCAGGTCAGACACTTATACCTGGGATCTGTAGATATGTAGGGGCGGAGCCAGCTGGTTCCTTGTGCTAGCAAGCTGTCTGCTCAAGAGGGATCTGCTCGCGGCACGGGAATCAGCCTGGAATATATATTTACAGCAGCCAATACTCAATCAATAAGCGTGATCGATATTTGGAATGGCGATCAGGAATTGGAATGATCTTTTTGGAGAACATCTGATCTGAGGTAAGGAATCTATTTTACCAGTCTTAGGTAGGGCTGACCCCTATTAATCGATTAGTCGACTAATCGGTCGAAAGGAGCCGTAGTCGACTGGCCAACCTCTTAGTCGAATATAATAAAAATAATAATAATGATTTTTTTTAAATTTTTTATCATCATTCTTTCCAAAAGAAAAGAGGCATAGAAGCGTGGCAAACGCTAATGGCACGCATACCAGAGGCTAACTGCCTACGAAAACAGGCACAGAGGCACTGAAAGAGGATTTCACCCATCTAATGAACACACTACTAGACTAGACAAATATCAAGATGTATCCATCAGTGGACCAATTGCAGGACAAGGACAAGAAGCCTTCAGTCGACTCCTTCAGACATTAAGCACCCCCCCCCACAGCCCAAATGGAATGATAAAAAAATATATATACCGGTATTTAAAAATATTATACTTAATATTTTATTTTTTTATTTTTTTTATACGTCGACCAATAGTCGACTAACGGCAAATTTTGGCCAATCCTAGTCGACCATCCAAATCCTTAGTCGGGGACAGCCCTAGTCTTAGGATAATCATAGTTGTATTTGCTGAGATCTCAGCGTTTGCCCTATGTGTGATGTGTCTGTGTGTGCGCGATCGCTGATGATTTTTCAGCTCGCGTCTCTAGCGTGCATACGTACACATATACTATCGATAATCTAGTGTTTATTTGAAAACTATTCATAAATAGGCAAAAAAATTACAACGTTTTTGTGTATTCTAGAATATTCCAGTAAATGTCTTTTATCACGGAATCTTTATATTTTCCTTGAAAACGAGGGCTTTTCAAAATGCTATAAAACGAAAATGAACCGATAAAAAAACAATCCGCTTCGACAATGTTGACTGGAAAACGAGTCATTGATAAGCGACGGGCAGATTAGACACATAGCCATCATTTAAAACATAGATTAGGCGTTTTTAGCGCTAACATTGAAGTGGATGGTGGGCATTCAACGGGTAAATCGAGGTTAAGCAAGGGCTCTGAAAGTGTTAATCAACTTTTCTTGATGCTCCAATCACAAACGAGGAAAGCAAAAGTTGTGATCGGAGGATAAAGAAAAGAGGGCGGAGTTTGAGATCGATCAAAGTAATTTGTTCTACATTTTTCTATTTCTTGCTCTATTCTTTGCCATGTGGTTATGTCAACAACAACAACAACAACAACAACTGCCCCGTCTGGGACGACACAGGCGTCCTGCTGAGCGGCCTGACCTGTGTGCTGCTGTATGCGGGCCAGCCTCCGCTCCAGGGCCAGCCGCTTATGGAGCTCTATGCGACTGCGTTGCTCCTCGGTCAGCGAGGGTGCGGCCGGGGTGGAGTGCACCAGCCTCGGGGGTTCCTCTGGGAAGCCCTGGTCTTCAAACAGGTCTGGCTCCCCGAGAACCTGCTCCTCCCTGGCAGCCATCACCTCGTCTAGACGGGATCAACAGACACACAATAATTTAACCATCTTGTGAAACCACTTCTGTAGAGATGTAAACATTCACGGTGATACCGTGTTCTACAGCAGTGGTTCCCAAAGTCGGGGTCGCGACCCAAAGGTGGGCCGCGAGCAGCCACGGATGGGCCGCGAGATGATTTAAAAAAAAAAAAAAAATTACTTTTTTTTTTTTCGGGCCACTGAACTTAGAAGCAGGCCAGGACAGTGTTTCTAGTTGTATTCTAAAATTCTATTGTATTCTAAAATGTGACTACCGTACTTTTCGGACTATAAGCCGCGGCTTTTTCCCCCATTTTTCGACCCCGCGGCTTATATAACGGTGCGGCTTATATGTGACTCGACGTGACTAAACCCGAAAATGTAAAAATCAAAATATTGCTTTTTTGACTGCATTGAAATGTTATTTATCTGTTCCCTTATTTGCTAAACTTAATACAACTTGTAAATGAGTTAATTCTTGTTATTTGTCCGACAGTATTGTGTCCCAATGCTAATTACATATGGTAATTAAACATTAAAACACCTGCGGCTTATAGTCCAGTGCGGCTTATATATGTACACATCATTCAATTTAGCTGCTGCGGCTTATAGTCAGGTGCGGCTTATAGTGCGAAAAGTACGGTATATGGTTTTATATTAACTTAATAAATAAACAAAAACGAAAAATCTACTTATTTCAACGAACATTTCAAACTAAATAACAGATTATGCACATAAAATGCTGAAAACAACCGAAGCAACAATAGTATTTTAATGAGGCTATTATAATTATCATTATTATTTTGCAACAAGTTAGCCCTCTCATAAATAGCACATATAAATGAATAACTAACTTGAACTAACTTAATAGGATTGAAGTGATATGTGCCTTAAAAAATCGGTCGCCTGGCTAAAAAAAAAAAAAAAAAAGCCTGACGATGTGCATTGGGCCGCGGCTCTCTGACGCCTTATTTTCTGGGTCCTGGCCTGAAAAGTTTGGGAACCCCTGTTCTACAGGATCAGAAAAGTCTTCATTAGTCAAGTTTTAGGGCTGACCTCGACTAGTCGAAAGGAGCCGTAGTTGACTGCCAACCTTAGTCGAATGCAATTACATTTTCTCTCTTTTTTTTTTATTTATAAATCATTCTTTCCAAAAGCAAAGAGGCCTAGAATATGGCTAACGCTAACGGCGCGCATACCAGCGAGGCTAACTGCCTAAGAAAACGGGCACAGAAAGAGGATTTCACACACTAGACTACCGGTAGACAAATATCAAGATGTATCCATCAGTGGACCAATTGCATGCTTTCGCAGAGGACAAGAAGCCTTCAGTCGACTCCTTCAGACATTAAGCACCCCCCACAGCCCGAATGGAATGACCCCCCACACCCCAAAAAAAATTATAAAAAAATATTCACATTCACATTTCGGCCAATCAAAGTCGACTATACAAATCCTTAGTCGGGGACAGGCCTACCAAGTAAGCTTGCACATACAAGGAATCTGTCTTGGCCATGTGGTGCATCAACATTAACAAACAATATCAACACTTACAAAGCAAGTAGGAGAATATTAAAGAAATTGTAAATAAAAATAAAATAAAAATATATAAACTAAATTAGAATAAAAATATAATAGAATATAGGACAGGGCTGTACAATTGTGTGCATCATATACATGCTGTATTTTTGCTAATAATAATTGAGTGACACATTTTTGCAATGTTGATGCAATGGATAATAATTACAGCATGGGTGTCATCATTTACCGTCATTACCGATGAAATCCTCATGGGTCAATGGCATGTCCAGCCGTATTCGCTTGAGACAGGTCTGAGGAGGGGACCAAGATCAGGAATTTAAAACTATGAACTCCCCACTCTTCTAGATATCCAACAGAGATCTAATTGCCGTCTCACCTGTACATCTTTCTTGGCACCTAGCTTTTCTGCTTTGTCAATGAAGTCGTCGAACTGCAGTCTGGGATACAGTCTGTGAGCCCAGTTCTCCATCTTCTGCATGAGGAGCTGCAGATTCCCAGCCTGATTTTAGACAGACACACACATTACTTATTTATTATCAACAAAAATAAGAAACTGGCGAGGGACGTAAACATTGTAAATACAGTCAGATATGCAGTTCATATACATTATGTGGTCTAAGGACAACCAGCCTAGAGCAAACAACAGTTAGGCAGATTAGCACAATAACATAGTGTCTGCTTCAAGGATGCTAAATAACATCTCCTCCACACTGTGACGCTAATTCATTCATTCACTCTAAGTACATATAATGGGCAGGGACTGCTGCCAGACATCCAACTACTAGGAACCTAAAAGGACAATAAACTACCTTATGCATACCGCACCTTATGTGAATACTGTATACTTCATCAGATCATATATTTAGCATTTAGCATTTTTAGATTATATATTAGATTAGATTTAGATTATTGGATTATTAGATTATATATTGTAACTATTTATTGAAGGGCAAATATAACAGAGGGCATACGTACCCTCATCTCGCACCTTGTTGCCCATATGCACATGTCCAGAGTTAATTATATTGATTAGTTATATTGTTTACACTGCTTTTTTACTACCTGTACCTCCCCTCCCCGCTATGATGCCTGAATTTCCCCAAGGGGATCAATCTTATCGTATCTTAACATTCATTGTACACAACATCCACACACACAATCACTTTAAACACTCAGAATGGCACACTGTACAGATTGCATTGATATTTCATTACACCGTATTTCATCTATTTATTCTCACACATTTGCACTCACTTCAACATTACATCTATAGTATTTTAATTACTTTATTGTGAATACATTCGTGAATACCTCTTCTACCTCTGTTTTGCATTTTAGTTTTGTAAATTTTGTTTGGTCTTTTGCCGTTTCATGAAGCACAATCTCAGGAAGGTCATACAGAACCAAGCATTTCACTATAATGTACAGTGGTGGCCAAAATTATTAGAACACTTGGCATATTTAAGAGGTTTCAGTTGTTGTTAAATTGCCCATTAAAATACCCATAAAACAAATTAAATATATACAAAGTCATCATTATGCTCTATAAACCATAGAATATAGCCATCATAAGGAGATTTACTTAATTTTCCTTACAAAAAACTACGTAGCTAGGCCTATTTCACTGTCAATGTCACACAATCATGTTCCTTCACAGTCCAATCACTGTAAAGTAGGGATGTCCGATATTATCGGCCTACCGATATTATCGGCCGATATCGGCATTAAAATGTGATATCGGAAAATATCGGTATCGGTTTAAAAAAAAATTAAATAAAAATAAATTAACATTTCTATAACCTTTATTTACCCATGCAAGCAAGTAAGAACAAATTCTGATTTTATTTATTGTCAAAAGTATGCATAATGTTGTGTTAATTCCACAACAAGAGATATGTAATGTTAATTACCTGAAATTATTCCATTTTTGGGGGGGGGGGGGGGGGCCCTGCATATATCGGTATCGGTTGATATCGGTATCGGAAATTAAGAGTTGGACAATATCGGTATAGGTAAAAAAGCCAATATCGAGCATCCCTACTGTAAAGTACACTTTAGACCACCATGATGCCACCAATTTACACCAGAACCGAAAGGGGAGAGGTAGGAAAAATAAACTTTCAGACAAGTGAAGCATCTCATAATTCTCAGTCTTAAGGACCAAAGAAAGACCTCACGAGAACTGCACGACAAGATCAACACCACAATGACTAATGGTGCAACAGTGTCTTCAAGAACTGTGCGTCGGAAACTGGGAAAACAAGGACTTTACATTACAAAGAAACCATTACAGAGAGAAAATGATAGTGAAACGCCTGAAATTTGCAAAAGAACACAAGAAATGGACAAAGGAAGATTGGTATAAAGTATTGTGGACTGATGAGTCCAAGTTTGAACAGTTTGGCAACACGCGAAGAGTGTATGTTAGACGGAGGAAGGGGGGGAAATATAAAAATGTGTGTCTCTTGCCAACAGTTAAACACGGAGGGGGTAGTATTATGGTGTGGGGTGCCATTTCAGCCTCAGGAACAGGTGACTTAGTGAAAATTGATGGCATCATGGATAAGAAAGTATACCACAACATTCTGGTGAGGTGTACCATCTGGGAGGTGTCTTATTGGGCCCGGATTTATTTTCCAAGAGGACAATGACCCTAAACATTCTTCTAACTATTGCCGGAACTACCTGCAACAGAAGGAATCTGTTGGAACATTGAAAATGACTGGCCCCCTCAAAGTCTGGACCTCAACCTCAACCCCATCGAGCAAATTTGGGGCGAGTTGGACAATAAACTGGACAGATCTATTGTACATAAAAATAATAATAATAATTGTTCTTGTTACTGACTCGTGTAAATGTTCCATGTTTTCGCATTAGTGTCTGCCTTATGTCTCTGATCCTGTTTTATAGTTTATTTTGTAGTCCATGTTTACATGTAATTCGTCCATATTGTTTATGGACAACAATGGGAGTGGAACTTTGTACAAGCCCTTCGGGCTTCGTTCCCTCCTAGCACTGTTTTTTTTTTTTTAAATAATGTGCTAAATAAATAAACTAAACTACCGGTAACTAAAACTACATTCAAAGGAAAGCCTTTGGCTTGAGTTGCAGAAGGCATGGGATAACATTAGTGTTGAAGTTCTCAGGAAATATATTGACACTATGCCAGAGAGATGTGCTGCTGTAATTGCTGCAAAAGGTGGACATACCAAATATTAAAGTTAAAACTTAAGTGGATAAAAACAGTAGGACTCACTTCATCTGATATTTGTTGTGCTCAGAGCAACCATCTGCATGTTTCATGAACATTAGGAAATTAAATCATGTTTTGGAGGCAAGAAAAGGTCAATGTTTTCTGATCCGTCAAGTGTTCTAATAATTTTGGCCACCACTGTACATGTACCTTATATGTGACAAATAAAACAAAACTGACGGATACTTAAGCAGATACTTAAAAATACCAAAACAGATCAGTTGCCGCATCTAACCTCGTGTCCTTTTCCTTTGAAATGAACGTCGTCAAAGAGTGTGCGTAGAGCCGGAAGTCCTCTCTCCGAGATCAGCCTGGAAAACAAACAATATCAAATGTCTGTGGTATGATTATCATCACCATATTGACTCACCACCACAAAGATAAAAGGCTAAATTTTTTATAAATATCAAGACATTCTGTTTGACAAGTCTTAAATTAAATTAAATGTCCAGTTTCTTACATTTTTAACTGCAAATGTCATGCGCTCGGAGTTGGAGTTGCATGGATTAAAGTCTTGTCTCGTGTTTTGAAATAAAGACAAAGCATTTTTATCATCCATTCAAGACATTTAAGAGGTGTACTTCAAAATCTCCATGATTGCCCTGGTTGAGCGTAGTTGTATTATTTAAGATGGTGCATTCTGTTTAGGCTAAATATTGATCATAGACGTGGACACAGGCCAGCTGAATTTAACACTGGCATCCCAATGTTTTAACACCAAGCTGGTGCAGTGGAACCCAGGTGTGTTGGGACGTATTTTGATTTAAAATGGAATGCATACCACTGTATAAATATTTATCCTATGAAACACAGAACTGATTCACTAGCATAGACTTCAAAAGCAAGATATTTGTTGATTTCATGCATACATTTATACAGTCGCTGTTGCAACTTTCTTCAATACCTCTGAGAGTCCAACTTGAGGTGTGGTCTCTTGACTCGCTTCTTAGCAGCAGGGACTTCAACCAGCTTGGAGATGTCCCCCTCCTCTTCCTCTGTAACAGCAAACCCCACACTCATCATGAAAGCTCAATACCACTGTGTAATTAACAGCCAAACCCCACACTCATCATGAAAGCTCAATACCACTGTGTAATTAACAGCCAAACCCCACACTCATCATGAAAGCTCAATACCACTGTGTAATTAACAGCCAAACCCCACACTCATCATGAAAGCTCAATACCACTGTGTAATTAACAGCCAAGCCCCACTCATCATGAAAGCTCAATTGATTGATTGAAAATTGTATGAACATTGTATGAGCAGATTGCAGAATGGGTACAATACAGTACAGCTCAATACACACAATTGTTAAGGGGATGCAGACCAGAGAAAGACTTTCGTCTTGTTTACATCAGGGTCCCCCATGTGTAACAGCCAAGCCCCACACTCATCATGAAAGCTCAATACAACTGTGTAACAGCCAAGCCCCACACTAATCATGAAAGCTCAATACAACTGTGTAACAGCCAAACCCCACACTCATCATGAAAGCTCAATACAACTCTGTAACAAGACTAGTAACAACCAAAGCCCACACTCATAATGAAAGCTCAATACCGCTCTATACACTCTTAGAATTAGGAGAGCCTCAAAGAACTCTGGGGATACTCAAGGAACCTTGCTTGGTTGGGTGGTTCCAGGAGGAACCTTTAACAGCTCAGAGGTTACTGGAGGAACCGTTCACTCAGAAGGGGTTCCTGGAGGAACCTTTTTTAAAAGGGTTCCTCACTCTTAGAATTAGGAGAGCCTCAAGGAACTCTATGGATACTCAAGGAACCTTGCTTGCTTGGGCGGTTCCAGGAGGAACCTTTAACAGCTCAATTTAGAGGAGAGGTTACTGGAGGAACCTTTCACTCAGAAGGGGTTCCTGTAGGAACCTTTTTTAAAAGGGTTCCTGTAGAATATTTTTCGAAATTAATTAATGAGGCTACTACAAGCCTTTCCTTCTGTGAAAATGAAACAGAATATCAGTCATTTTATAATTGTTGTTTCTCGAAATCATTCTGGAAAGATATAGTACTTTACTGATATTCAAGTGTCTCAGCACAAAAAAAACATTTAGGTGATTCTTAAATAATTTATTTAGCCTTTTAATAAAAAAAATAAACAAAATATTAAAACGTTGTTTAACTTATAATTAGATTAGCCTAGCAGCTTTTCACATTTCTTCCAAACATAACTTAAGCAAGGTTCCTCGAACCTAAATCGAATTTATTTCCATATAATACAGTCCTCTTGGTTATAATATAACCAAGAGGACTGTATTATATGGAAATAAATTCGATATATGCACTGCACTACCAGCCCTTCTCGAGCTCTGTGCCAAAGGACAACGTTGGATTTGGGGTGTCTGTCTCGTGAGCTCTGAAAACATATGGACTACTAGCATCTGTTGGCCAAAAACACCTCACCATGCAGGTCGGCTATGTGGTGCAGTGGTTAAGTCGCTCCCCACCAACGCAGGAGATGCTCGGTTCGAGCCCACCTCTTGTCATCGCTTTTTAAACATTTGTGCAATGTCAATAATTTTATTGATAATAATAATAATAATACTTTTAATGAGTTCAAAATTGAACCCCAAACCCCACAAAGCGGTTCCTTGAAGAAACTTTCTAAGGGGTTCCTCTAGGAACCTCTCCTGCAGGAGTTCCCAGTGGCAATGGTGAGGAACTCCAAAAGGTTCCTCGAGGCTCTTCTACTTCTAAGAGTGAGCACAGATGTTGGCCAAAAACACCTCCACAATGTAAGGTGACTACCGTAATTCCTCTAATAGTAACCCCGGCTTGTATTTGTTTCAACTGTAGCGGGTACCAGGCTTGTATTAGGAGGAGGCCTGTATAAGAGGGAGGCCTATATTTCAAATTTTCAAACGGATCATAATGAATAAATCAACATTTTGTGTCAGTTTAAACCCAGTAAAATGTACTGGGTTCATTTATTGAAACCAAGTACTGTATGAAATAGTAAACAGAGCAATTACAGGTGGTCACTGGTCATTTCAATGTTCAGTGAAATCAAGTAACTAGCTCAGTATGCAGCTCAGTATATTAGTAACCCGGCTTGTATTAGGAGGCCGGCTTATAATTGCTTAGCTCAAGAGCGCACCCGGCCATTAATAGAGACCCGGCTTGTATTTGAGACCCGGTTACTATTAGAGGAATTACGGTAAGTGGTGCAGTGGGTAAGATGCTTGCCACCAACACAGGAGACGATGGGTTCGAGCCCACCTCTTGGCGCTGCATGTTAAACATTTGTGCAATTATATATATAATATATATATATATATATATATATATATATATATATATATATATATATATATATATATATATAATTATATTAATAATAATAATACTTTTAATGAGTTCAAAATTGAACCCCAAACCCCACAAAGCGGTTCCTTGAAGAACCTTTCTGAGGGGTTCCTCGAGGAACCTCTCCTGCAGGGGTTCCTCAAGGAACCTTTTTTAACTGAAAAGGTTCCTCCTGCAGGGGTTCCTCAAGGAACCTTTTTTTTAACTGAAAAGGTTCCTCCTGCAGGGGTTCCTCAAGGAACCTTTTTTAACTGAAAAGGTTCCTCCTGCAGGGGTTCCTCAAGGAACCTTTTTGAACTGAAAAGGTTCCTCCACAGTGGCAATGGTGAGGAACTCCAAAAGGTTCCTCGAGGCTCTTCTACTTCTAAGAGTGTACAGCGGGAGCATTTCGGGAGCATATGACCAAAAAACAGGCAATTTCGAGCCCTTAAGGCAGTGGTCGGCAACCTGCGGCCTCGAGGCCGCATGCGGCTCTTTAGCCAATCAGCTGCGGCTCCCTGGCCCGAAAAAAAAAGAAAAAAAAATATTAATTTTTTTTTGGATATCGATGTCATACTGTGACACTGAAATGAAAAAATATTTCATCAACTAAGATATTTAGTCAACAAAAGGCTTACCTGTATGCCTGATATGTGCTGCGAAATTTGCGAACAACGAAAAATGTACTTTTTATTTTATAGATTTTCCACAAATAAGGGAAGGACTCTAATAGAGCTGCATAGTTCAGGGTTTTATTTCAAAGTAGGTTTACAGGTGCAAGTGTTTTTTCTCCTTTTCTGTGTTTTATTTCAAAGTAGGTCTACAGTACACATGGTAGTCTTTTTTCAAAGTAGACTACTTTTATTTTATAAATGTTCCACAAATAAGGGAAGGACTCAAATATACCTGAATAGTTCAGGGTTTTATTTCAAAGTCGGTCTACAGACACCAGTGTTTTGTCTCCTCTTCTGTTTTTTATTAAAAAATAGGTCTACACAGCCAGTATTTTTTCTCCACTTCATAAGAGTTTGAGGTTTTCCTTTGTTATAACAGGTAAAAACAGCAATTAAAAAGTCAAAATTTTTCTTTTTGTTGCTTTATAATCATATTAATGCAACAAACTGTGTGCTATAAGTATAAAGTATAATAAATCGCAAATTACTTTGGGTATGCAATTGTCAGGCGTTTTATGCTAAATGTGGGGTATGCTTGGGGATATATAAAATGTTATACACTGTTATCTTCATTTTAAGGGTAAATAGGTTGTGCGGCTCCCTGAGCATTTTATTTTGTGGGACGGGGGAAAAGTGGCTCTTTTGATAGTAAAGGTTGCTGACCCCTGCCTTAAGGAATCAAATAGTCTGCTCTATGGCTGCATGCTGGCGCTAACGTTATTGTTTTGAACTGTCGGAAAAACCTGGCAGCGATAAGAGGAATCGATAGTCACGGAGGCATGCGATTCCAGGAATCGGACAATTAGGTTTTCGATTCCCATCCCTACGCACCACTGCTATGAACAATTCGGATTCCCCAGGTAATTCCACTATTACCCAGTAGTTGTCGCCACACATCTACCATAACTCCACAGCTGTGAAAGGGGTACATCCTTGTACAGCCACCAAACCAAGGTTGAGGTGGACATGTTGCAAATGTAATCAAATCAAAAGACACAAATATCGTAATAACCATCGGTCCAAAATAATGTGAAAATGCATTTTTGTTTTTTAAAGTAACATAACAAATGACTTGGGGGTGCAGCCCCCCACCCATGTTAACCAGTGACACAGCCTATGCCCTCCAGAGAGTCCGTTAAAACCCTGAAACATAATGGTTGTCTGCAGTAAGGAAGCTTTCTTGTGATAACCAGGTGTGTCTCAAGCATCCTCCCCCTACTCACCGTTTCCAAAAGGGTACACCTCCGCTTCCTCTCCTCTTTGGCCTGGAGAATGAGGAGGCGGAAGGGGAGCAAATCTCTCATCTTCTATGTTGTCATAGTCAGGAATATTGAACGGCATGGTGCACTGGGCTCCTGCAAGAAAGACGTCAACGGTAAACTACAAACTTCATTGTGCATATTATTTACTGTGAAAGGCCATACACATTTTAGCTGATGAGTTTTGACAAGACTTGAAAACGTAAAATGTGCTTTTTCTAACTTAAATGATACGGGCTGACGTCATTAAATAGTTTTTCTTATTGTCAACATGGCCTATGAAAAGGCCAAAACCTACAAAGTAAAATGTGTTAACAAGTATGGTCGATCTAGGCCACACCAGATTATAGTTTATATGCAGAAGTCACAGGACTCCATTGTTGTCGGTCAACAGCTCCAAAAACAGAGCTGATTGATTGATTGATTGATTGAAAAGTTTATTAACAGATTGCAGAATGGGTACAGTACAGTACAGCTCAATACATACAATTGTTAAGGGGATGCAGACCAGAGAAAGACTTTCGACTTGTTTACATCAGGGTCCCCCATTTTCAATTCATCATAACATATATGACATACATGACATACAGATAGACAGTACTGCTACATCTATACATTTATGACATATCAGATTTGCAAATACAGTACTGTTTGTGATACAAAAGTGTCCAGAAAAGGAGTGTATATACATTTGGCATAGAAACTGTACATTGGAGGAGGTTGGTTGGGTGGGGTGGGGTTGGGTGGGTTGGGTGAGGGCTGTACATTGGAGGTGGGGGGGGGTTGGGAAGGGGACACACACACATTTTACACTGTACATTTGAATATTGACAAAGCCTTACTTGGTCATTTACTGTACAACTAGGTTAGGACATTTGTAGGGGCCAGTTTCGAATTGCAGTCTCACGTAGGTGTTTTTTTGAGAGTGTTTTTGAAGGTGGGTAGTGATTCACATTCCTTTACAGCTTTAGGCAGGGCGTTCCACATTGATGTGGCATAATTGCGAAACGTGTTTAGTCCCTTGTTTGATCCGAATCTGGGTTTTACATGATTTGTGGAGCTCCCTCTGGTGTTGTGATCGTGGTATTCACTGACCTTTTTTGACATGTACACAGTACATGGGTACCTTGGTCGCGTAGTGTATCTTGTAGACCAGGCCCATTGCAAGTTGCTGTACTCTGTCGTCTACTCTAAGCCATCCTAGGTTGTCAAAGTGGGCAGGGGTGAGGTGGGTTCTAGGAGTCAGGTCAAGTAGTAGTCTGACTAGCTTGTTTTGAGATGTTTGTAATTTGTTTTTTAGTGCCTTTGAGGTGCTTTGGTACCATGAGGTGCAAGCATAGTCGTAGTACCCTTGAATGAGTGCTCCTGCTAGAGTCTTCAGGGTATTCTTGTTTACCAGAGAGGAGATCCGGTACAAGAATCGCGTTCGTTGGTTGACTTTTTTTATTACATTGGATGCCATTTTGTCACAGGAAAGATTAGCCTCTAGGATGGAACCCAGGTAGGTAATTTCATCTTTCCTTGTGATAATATTGTCACCCACTGTAACCGAGAAGCCGTCGGTCTTGCTGAGTTTGTTATTTGAACCGAAGAGAATGGACTCTGTTTTGCCCATGTGTAATGATAGTTTGTTGTCGGCGAGCCATATGCAGATTTTGCCTAGTTCCGAGCTGAGGGCTTTTTCAACCTGTAACTTGTTCTTGTCAGAGACCAGCAGGGCTGAGTCGTCCGCAAACAGGAACAAGTTGCAGTCACAAGCTGACGACATGTCATTTGCATAAATTAGGAATAGTAGCGGTCCTAGTATGCTTCCTTGTGGAACACCACAGCTCACTGTGAGGGGGGGGGGATAGTGTACCGTTTACTTCCACCATCTGTTCCCTCCCCTCCAGGTAGGATTGTATCCAGCTCACTGATAAACTATCAAAACCAATTGCTTTTAGCTTGTCAATCAGAATGGTGTGATTGACAGTGTCGAAGGCCTTTTGTAGGTCCAGCATGACCATGCCGCAGTATTTGCCCGCGTCCACCTCTTGTTTGATGTGGTCGTTCAAGTAGAGAAGGCATGTGTCAGTGGAGTGGGATGTTCTGAAGCCAGATTGGAATTCGTAGATTAGATTTTTTTCCGCGAGGTACTTTTCGATCTGTTCGTATACTATTTTTTCCATGACTTTCGAGATGGATGTAAGGATAGAAACAGGGCGGTAGTTACCCGGGTCTAATTTGCTGCCCTTTTTGTGCAGGGGTGTTACTCTCGCAATTTTGAAGTCCTTGGGGACGTGTCCCTGTTTTATGGAGAGGTTTATTATGTGTGTGATGACTGGGGTGATGGCTGCTGCTGAGTCTCTGAGGAATTTGGAGGGGATGTTGTCATGGCCAGTGGCCTTGTTTGGTTGGAGGGCGCTCAGTTTTTTGAGTACCTCATCTGTAGTTACTATTTCCAGTTTGAAGTCGTCTTTGTGGACGCCTAGGTTCTTGTAGTATGCTACTATGTGTTCTACCCCATACTGCCCTGAGTGGGAGGGTAGTTTGTTTACCAGTGTTGTGGCTATGTTTGTGAAGAAAGTGTTTAAGTAATTGGCTACATCCAGCTTGTCTGTGATGAGCGTGTTGTCCGTCTTTATGTTTATGTTTGAGAACCTGGTTGAGTTTTTTACTGCAGCCTAGTTGATTGTTGAGTAATTTCCAAAGTTCACGTGGTTTATTTTTGTTTTCCTCGGTTTTGTCATTGATGAAATTTTTTTTAGCAGTTTTGATCATGGAGTTTACGTCATTTCTTAGTCTGTTTCTTTCTAGTTTGAGTTCAGTCACGTGGTCTTGGAGTTCACTGCTCGTGCTTTTGGTAAGCTTTGACTGACTTTTACGAAACTCAGAGCATTTTTTGTCTCTGGCTTTCATAGCGGTCAGTATTTCAGTGTGCATCCATGGCTCAGCGCGATTTTTTACCCTGGTGGTTCTTAGGGGGGCCATGTTGTTTAGTATTGATGAAAATTTGGTTTTGAAGCCAAGCCAAGTTTCTTCAACCAGTGTACCATTGAGTTCATCTGACCAGTCCAGACTCTCCAGTTCAAGGTTAAAGGCCTCGCTAGAGTAGGTTTTGAGGTCTCTAGATGTGACTGTTTTGTGACAGCCAGCCTTTAGTTTTAGCTTTTTGCGGGTACAGAATATCATATAATGATCACTTAACCCGCATGCTATAACCCCTTTATTGGATATCTTGGACTTGTCAGAGGTCAGTATGAGGTCAATGGTAGTCTGAGTTGATTCACATATCCTTGTGGGTTGGGTGATTAGTTGGCTGAGGCCGTGCAGATCACAAAACCTATTGAAGGATTTGAAGACGGGTGCATCTTTTTGTTGCATATCCGTGTTCCAATCCCCAAGACCCCAGCTGTACCGTAGATACCCCTGGGCGTTTCTGCTTTACAATGTATAATGTGTAGACCAGGCCCATTGCAAGTTGCTGTACTCTGTCGTCTACTCTAAGCCATCCTAGGTTGGCAAAGTGTGCAGGGGTGAGGTGGGTTCTAGGAGTCAGGTCAAGCAGTAGTCTGACTAGTTTGTTTTGAGATGTTTGTAATTTGGTTTTGAGTGCCTTTGAGGTGCTGAGACAGTTCACTGATTGACTGAGATAGACAGTATTGAGCAGTAAGGGGTCTTCTTGGACCACGCTGACGTGAATAATATTAGCTCGAAGCTAGCTAATCTTATCTCTGCTAGCTCAGTAGACAAGCAAAGTAATGATTATTTACGGTAGCGTTAGCTAGGTATCCTCTCTCAACACGAGAAGCTAACGTTAGTCGTGTTACAGTAACTCGGTCTTGAGCAATAATAACGTTAATGAACGCGACAGCTAAAACACACATATCCAACCTAATAATAAACGGCTAAAGATAAACATGAAAAATGAATAATTGTAACCACAGCACTACCTTTGACAAGCTTTGACAGCGGCGGCAGGTTAGTTTTCGACAGAGAAGTGCGATGGCGCTTTATGTTTTGACGTGTGGTTAGTTCCAATCAGTGCAGAGGACGGATGCGCCGCGCCTGGCAGCGTGTAGTCTTTTACCAACAAACTTGAAGTTCCGCGTTCGAGTTCTGCGATCTGATTGGCCACTGACGTACGCTCTCTCTAGGGTCGATTCTCGAAGACACTCTGACGTCACGAGACCACCGCCATCTTGGTATTGGTTGGGGAAACAAACGGATTTCTACCATCAAATGTATGCGTTGAGCTCCGTTTTTATTACATATTTGATCACATTCTTGTTCATTTCATAACCTTTTCAAATAATTAGTTTTGAAAATATTTAGGGCAACATGGCATTTCACTATTTCGAAAGCCTTTCTGGTGATTCTAAGTGCATGTTTCCCTCATAGACATGCACTTAGACAGAAAGTTAAAAAGACAGGAAATTGACTTCGAGATTTTTTTTTTCTTGTATCCCTAAATTGTAGTTAACGTTATGTCATTATAAACAATCCGTCTTTACTGGTGTTTGTGTACTTGCATAGGACAAATCTTGCTTTCCAGAAATGATTAAATATTGAAATTGAAATATTGTGAAATAAATAAAGAAGAAACATTGTTGCATGATGAAAGAGAACCTTTTAGCTCGACTGTTTGGTGGGGATGAGCTTTTGCTATAATTTACCAAATACTTCCCAAAGGTCAGTGAATACCACAATCTCACAACACCAGAGGGAGCTCCACAAATCATGTTAAACCCAGATTCGGCTCAAACAAGGGACTAAACACGTTTCGCAATCAATGTGGAACCGTAACGCCCTACCCAAAGCTGTAAAGGAATGTGAATCACTACCCACTTTCAAAACCACTCTCAAAGAGCACCTACGGGAGACTGCAATTCGAAACTGGCCCCTGTAAATGTCCTAACCCAACCCCCTCCAATGTACAGTAAATTACCAAGTATGGTTTTGTCAATATTCCAATGTACAGTTTTGCTTGTACAGTTGTACAGTGTCCCCCACCCACCCACCCTTCCTACCAAACCCCCCCCCACACCCCACCCACCCAACCACCTCCAATGTACAGTCCCCCCCAACCCCACCCCACCTACCCAACCTCCTCCAATGTACAGTTTCTACGTCAAATGTATACTCTCTTTTCTGGACAGTTTTTGTATCACAAACTGTACTGTATTTGCAAATCTGGTATGTCATAAATGTATAGATGTAGCAGTACTGTCTATCTGTATGTTGTGTATGTCATATATGTTATGATGAATTGAAAATGGGGGACCCTGATGTAAACAAGACGAAAGTCTTTCTCTGGTCTGCATCCCCTTAACAATTGTATGTATTGAGCTGTACTGTACGCGTCTATGCTTTAAGCAAGTGGCTTGTCCTTCCGCGTTCCCGTTTTGCGCTCTGATTGGCCACGCACGTTTCTGGTCATGTGACATGTGCGCCAATCGTGGGACGGCAAGTTCTGTGCCTATTTTCGGGTCTAACAGCCTGCAAACTACCGGTTGAGAGAGTCAACAGCTTTAAGTACCTCGGAGCCTACATATCCGAGGACTTGACATGGACCACACACATTGACAGTGTTGTGAAGAAGGCACGACAACGCCTCTACTTCCTCAGGCGCCTAAGGAAGTTCCAAGTCAGTCAGAAGATCCTTAAGAACTTCTACTCATGTACAATAGAGAGCATCCTGACTGGCAACATCACCTCCTGGTTTGGGAATAGCACTGCACAAGACCGAAGCAGACTACAAAGAGTGACACGTTCAGCCGAACGCACAATCGGAGGGGGGCTCCCCACCCTCCAGAACATTTACAACAAGCGGTGCAGGGGCAAGGCTAAGAGAATCATTAAAGACTCCAGTCACCCGAACAACTGCCTCTTTGAACCGCTGCGGTCAGGCAAGCGATACCGGAGTCTCAAGGCGAGCACAGAAAGACTCAGAAGAAGCTTCTATCCCCAGGCCATCAGGCTGCTCAACGAACAATGAACACTATATCACTCATTAAGCCCTATCCCACATTAACATCTCCCCCCTTCGCAATGGGTTGGTTAAACTAGGGCTGCATAATTTGAGGAAATTTGCTACTCCGACAGATATTGCAATTATGACACTATTTTAGAGGGAATGGTATTTTTTGAAAGATGCATTTTTGCACGATTTGTGTACCAAATTTCTTTATAATGAGAAGCTCACATTTGCATTTTCTTTTCACCACCACTTCAAAAGGACACACCCACTTGTGACAAACTGTTCGCTCACTTGGTCAAAGTTGAACTTTGACCTGTAAAATCATGACACTCAACCAATGCAGTTGAGTTTTGGCTGGGGCAGTGAATGTGATTGACTTAAACAATCCTACAGCCCACTATTGCATCATGCAAGGAAACTTTGAATGGATTTTCCCCTCAAAACAACTTTAGTTGTTTAGAATACATGGTTGCATAATTCTGAATAAATAAGCAACAGTGCTATGAATAATATTTCAACATTTGCATAGAATACTTTTGTGCTGACACATTGTCGGGCTATTATTCTGGACTGTACTGAAGTTTAATTATGATCTGAAGTAGGGATGCTCGATATTGGCTTTTTTACCGATACCGATATACCGATATTGTGCAACTCTTAATTTCCGATACCGATATCAACCGATACTGATATATGCAGGGTTCCCCCCCCCCCCCCCCCCAAAAAACGGAATCATTTCAGGTAATTAACATTACATATGTCTTGTTGTGGAATTAACATAACATTATGCATACTTTTGACAATAAATTAAATCAGAATTTGTTCTTACGTGCTTGCCTGGATAAATAAAGGTTATAGAAATGTAAAAAAAAAAAGAAAAAGAAAAAAATTGAAAACCGATACCGATATTTTCCGATATCACATTTTAATGCCAATATCGGCCGATAATATCGGTAGGCCGATAATATCGGACATCCCTAATCTGAAGTCTTACCACTGAACTCTTATTGCACCAATCATCAATGTTAAGTACAATGACCTGAATCTTCAGGAGAAAGCACCACACGTCTTTCTGTTGACAGTTTATTATTAAAATGGGTTTCTGGTGCCTGTAAGTTGACAGGATGTGTGGGGTGTCATTTGGTCTGATGGGAGTCATGAGAGGCAGAGGGAGACTCGAAGAGGGCGTGTCGTCTAGGTGAAGCGCACCCTGCGCATGGAGCCCACAGTGCTGTTCTGGCTGCCCCAGTCGGAGGAGTTGTTGTAGTCTTTCTTCTCCAGGATGTAATGGGGACCTCTGTAGTTGGGCTCTTGATAGACCACCCACCTGGGAGAGGGAAAGACAACGCTCCTGTTAGTGTTCAGACTACAGTCTAGAGGTAGAGAGGTCGTCTGGTAATCAGAACGTTTCCCATATTAATGTGTACATTACTATCATCATCACCCAATGTATACGTCCCAGTTCCTATATAGTCAGACATTATTCGGTCACGACGAGAGAAGGTGAGACTTACGCTCCTCCCAGGATGCGGATGGAAGCCGCCCTGTTGAGGCTGTGACGGCTCATGAGGTTGGGGATGTCGTCCTGGAGGTCTGTCTTCTTACCGGAGAACCCAGCCCGCTCGAACAGCTGGGCCTTGGCGGGGTTGGTGTCCTACACGGAATAGACCATTTTAGTGGAATGTTTGATGTGTCGCCGGGAAACTGCTAAGAGCACAGTTCACAGTTGATATTACCCTGTCGGATAATATCAATATCTGACAGGAAATAAAATGTCGTTTTTTGGAATGCCGTTTCCATTTTTTTTTTGGGTCAAGTTGAAACCATCTATCGGACGCACTGGTCCGTGCGGCTGCCATGTGGCGAACCACAACTGCAAGTCATAATCAATATACATTTATTTTATTTGTATAAATATATTTTTATTTATTTTAATCATCTTAACAGCTTAATGCTCTTAACTAAAACAAGGTGTTACTTAGACCCAGGCCTATATACAATCTTGTGACATTTTTTATCGCACTTCCAAGGAGTATCGAATGAACCCAAAGCCGAGCCGTCGTCGACATGTTTTTTTTTTTTAAGAATGTGAATTGAATCTAATCAAATCATTGTTGGGTTGAATCGTTGACGTCCCCCAGTTGCGAGACATCTGTGCGCCTCACTCACCTGCTTGACAGCGCGGACGGAGGCCACATGGTCCGCCTGGGCGCACCACTTGTCATAGCAGTTGTACTCCCCCCGGTCGGACATGTCCCACAGGTACTGGCGTCCCCGGTAGTTGTCATGCTCGTAGCCCACCCATCTTCAAGAGACCGGAGGAGGAGAGATTGAAGGTTAAGTCATGATGAATGAAGTCGGTTTTCAGACGAAAGTCACGAAACCATATACAATAATGCTCAAGCGAGAAATATATATATATTGAGAGAAAGGGAAAACGTGAGATATTGAATGTTTGGCATCCTCTTAGCAGTTGTTTTGTATTGAGCACCCGTACTGTATTGTACCCATTCTGCAATCTGTTAATACATTTTCAATCAACCAATCAAATGGCACGTTTCACGGAAATGCAGTTCCATGTCTTTGCGTTAGGCGGTGCTGCTGTGCACTTACGCTCCACTCTCCACCTGCACAGAGTTGCATCTCTCTGGGAAGCTCTTCTCGCTAAGCTTCTGGCAGTCGGAACTCAGGTCCAGCCGTCTGCCGGCGAAGTTCCGCTGCTCGAAAAGGGTGACCTGAGGCCAACATCACAACAGGAAGTGATGAGTATTGTAACCAGTGATTTAGTGGTAAAATAAATGACTATGAATGACCACAGTAACACTAATAATTACTAGTACTGCCCCCCCATGCACCCCACATTTAATTTCCTTCAGAATTGCATGATTTAGTTTTATCCCCACTGGTGCAGCCATCTATTTGTACTATGCATTTAAATCACAACGTTTTATATCAGCTAAAAGGGTGGCTACTCTTATTTCACAAATAAAAATGTGGGCAAAGTAAGGTGGGTTTGCCCTGCCTTGATCGTAAAAAGATAAACTTCAACAAACGGTCATACTCATGTCCGTAATTTGCTTGGACCCGGCCTATGGCATACATGTTTTGCTTCTATTTGCCTAAATACTTGTATTCATACACACAGACGGCCATAACGTCAGACTCACCCTTCCACTGGACCCGTAGAAGGCACGTTGGAGCACTGACCCCAGCTTGCTGCTGACACAGAGAGAAGAGAGAGACACATCAGTGTGATAAGATACAGTTACACACACACACACACACACACACACACACACACACACACACACACACACACACACACACACACACACACACACACACACACACACACACACACACACACACCAAGAAACATCAGTATGAACAGATACAGCCTATACACACACCAAGCAGTTCTGAAGACAGAAATATGGTAATTACAAAGAGAATTTTGAAGTGGCACATCAAATGTTTTTGTTCCGTTATAGTGTGGAACTAGATATATATACTGAGATCAAACAACATTTAGCATATCTTAGGGATATAAGTCAATGAGAATTGTATTATTGATGAAATTCTATAGTTCATGAATTGAAATGATACATTTCAGTTGTATTCACAATTGTCTTAGATTATTATCAATGTCAATTTTAGCCACTTGGGACATTTGCCATGTTTAAGTCTGTATAGTATCACAGCCATAAACCTGCGCCCCTAATATGTATGTAACCTATCGTCCTCCTTCCACCAACATTGAAATGCTTTGGGCAACTGGTTAACAGAGGTGTCCGAGACTAGAAGAGCATGAAGATAAACTGGACACGCCGGGACGGAGGGGGTTCTCCAACCCCCGAGCCCACCCGACGCATCGCCTCAACGGGGGGCTTGGAGCCCAGTCTCTGGCTCACCACCGAACTCTCAACGTACCTGGTTTGTTGGGCTAATCCTGTGACCTTAGTAAAGATGTTCATGTCAGCTCGGCGAGGCCTGGAGACGGGCCCTTAAATACAGGCCGCTCAGGTGGGCTCACAGGTACTGGAAAGCTCATAGTGTTTCAGCAACATTGTTATTGATATGCAAAACACATCACCTGTCCAGGCGGAACATGGACACACACACACACACACACACACACACACACACACACACACACACACACACACACACACACACACACACACACACACACACACACACACACACACACACACACACACACACACACACACATACATACAAACAAACCACAAACACTGCATGCATACACAGTATAGCACAAATGCACACAACACACACACACACACAATGCCACAGGAAAATTTACACAGAGCAATTGAAATGCATTTGTGCACACACAAATATACACACAGTAAGAAAACAATACACAAGCATATGTTTCTGTGCACTCACTCTCTTAGACACACGCACACACACACACACACAC
Source organism: Notolepis coatsorum (assembly GCF_963971535.1). NCBI lineage: Eukaryota > Metazoa > Chordata > Actinopteri > Aulopiformes > Paralepididae > Notolepis > Notolepis coatsorum. The sequence goes on along the minus strand of NC_140184.1, from coordinate 8,679,366 downwards.
ATACAAATGCTACACACTTGCTCACATGTATGCATGTGAACGGGGAGTGCAGTGCCAACAGTTTTCTCAATGAACAATTCAGCGTTTTTGGAAACAATGCTTTGTCCCTGGTGATAATAGGTGCATTCATGCTTTGTGTGAGGCCAGCTCTGACGCACTGTAGGATCTGAATAGACCATTGCCTCTGGTCACTGCACAGTGGGGGCTTCCACCATGGAAGTGTATGGTGTACTCAACTCATGTGAAACTCAGTGTGTATTTGAGAGGATACTGTGGTGGGGAAATGGTTCAAAACACTGACATCTACAAAGCCATGTTAGATGACACAGTGGAGAAAGTAACAATTGACATCTGACTGTCAAAACACCCTGTTTGAGTTAAAACATTAGATCGTTCATAATTAGATAACTATTAAAATATCTTGACATACTGTACTGTATTTTGAAATCATCTACCGGTAAATAAAATTGTGTTATGTTTTCTACGTCCTGCGGGATTAGCTTTGGACAAGGGAAGGTTTATGCAATAATATTTCTAGGATGTTCCATTTCATTTTCAGGGAGCTTTTCTACTTGACTTTATTAATGATGCCTCTATTTGATCATATATGTAGAGAATTATGTAACATTACTAATACATGCATGTGGTGATGCAATGCCTTGTCAACTCTGTGAGGCCAAGCTACGAACGGGATCAGGCCCTCGAACACAAACTATGCTTACAGTGTCAAAATCACTACTTGGCTCCAAAAGATCTGTGTGCCCCAGCAGATTACGCTCACACTCCATTGACTTCGAATGGCAGAGGGGTATTTGGGGCCACGGTTTTGCTCTACGTGGTTCACTGAATAGCAGAAAATCTACTGGATGCTTCGCTGTGTTTAGTTTTTTGAACATCTGAACGTTTGAACCCTACCGGTGACATTTTGTGAGAATTAACTATAGGTCCAGAAGCTTGGGGACCTTTCTGGCATTTTGGAGTTGTTTCCAGTGCGGAGACAAATGCAGGACACGCTCCAGGTAGGCATGTATATGTGGTTCTGTGTGAGGGGGCTGGCTGAGGAAGAGACAGGGTGAGGAGACGGAGACAGAGACAGACATAGGAAGAGAAACAGCGCAGGCTTTTTAGCAAGGGGACCTTGAGGCATCTTTCCATTTAATTTTGACTCGCTTTTTTCGAAGGGCTAAGAATTCGGTTGATCTTTTACGCACATCACTGAAATGTCGCTCATACTGACGGTGCTGGACAAGCTGGCTTATTTTTTGTCCCTCATAGCTTTCTGTGTCAGCGTGTCTTATAGTTGGCTGAAATGAAACTAGATTTTTTTCAAGTATCTATCGGGCCTGGAAATTATACACTGTCACTGTTTTCAGCGGATATTTTGACGCATTATCCTTGAGATGTAAAGTTTGTTTTTTGGATGGTTTTTGTCCAAAGCCGTCCGACACTTCACACCTTTGTGTAAGTTTGTTTGTCTTTACTCGATCTTAACATTTCTGTAAATGAAATATTTTCTCTGGCTGACCTCTGATCCCAAACATGTATAATGCAAATTATTTGATGTTGGCTTATAGTGAGGAGATACATTTTTTATATCAGACTGAGAATATACAACAGTGTCAGGCAGAAATATAATGTTTTAAAATGTCTGAAAATCTGGGGGAATCTTTTTTAAATAACTTCGCTATTTTGGACCTTAGGCGCTATTTGCTGTCTGTACCGTGTACCTGACACATAGAGTCTGTCTACCATGTACCTGACACATAGAGTCTGTCTACCATGTACCTGACACATAGAGTCTGTCTACCATGTACCTGACACATAGAGTCTGTCTACCATGTACCTGACACATATAGAGTCTGTCTACCTGACACATAGAGTCTGTCTACCATGTACCGTTGGGACCATCATTTCACAGTACTGAGAGAACAACAATTCCCCATGCAGGCTCTCACTGGGCTACAATAGTAGACAATGGGAAATTGTAAATACTTTGCAAAAACAACAATAAATGTGCTTTTCTGAGACAGGAATCTCAGGGTGTATTCTTACCGGTTTCAGTTTGCTCTCCTGTGAAATGTATGGCAATCCGAATATTTGTGCATGCTTTTACGTCCATCCCTAGTGTGTGTGTGGAAGTATAGTACGCTCTGCGAAATAGTTATTTTTCAAATGGAACTGTTGTTTCAACATTCGTATTGCGATGCATTTCACAGGAGAGCAGACTGAGACCAGTAAGAATACACTCTGAGCTTCCTGTCTCAGAAAAGCACATTTATCGCTGTGTTCGCAAAGGATTTACGATTGATGCCCATTGTCTGCTCTTGTAGCCCAGTGAGAGCCTGCAGGGGATTTGTAGCATGCTCAATACTGGACCGATCAGGGAAATTATGGTCTCTATGTGTCGGGTACATGGTAGACAGACTAGGGTCTAAGGGCCAAAATAGCGAAGTTATCCTAAGTTATCTATGTTGTTTATATATATAGTCTACTGTAACTGTACTATAATGTATCTGAGATCCGACTTCTAAGGACAGTTTGTCTTGCAGGTGTAACCAGAGACGGTGGACCGCTGATCACCATGTTTCAACGGAGCATCCTGAGGCTTTGTCATGTGCTTGTGTTGGTGCTGTGTGTGTCAGCAAGTGAAGACTTCGACTGGACCAAGAACGATGACCGGGGGTCTTTCTACTACGGCACTTTCCCAACTGGTACGTCTGTTAACCTACTCCAATAGGGTCCAGCTGCAGCTCCGGAGAATCCTCTCACGGGGCGCTGTGGCAGCCACAGAGAGCGCGCGCTGATTGGCGGAGAGCAGTGAGCAGTGGTGGTACCACTCTGTACCACGCCGTCCTAGCAGTTCGCTGAGCAGAAGTGCGCGCACGGATGTGCACGCGGGCGCACACAAAAATGCGTTCACAACTTTCACTCTACTGTCGCGCCGTGCGCCAAGTACCCGGCACTTATCACCTAGTCTTTGCATAACATAACAAAGAAAGAGAAGTGCAAGACCAAAATACAAGCCCTGTGGGGGGTTTGCTTGAGCTGGTCTGTGCACACGCGAGGGAACATGTATGCGCGTGCACGTGCGCGGGAGCGCGCATGCGCGTGGCATCCAGGCAGTTCTGATATTACGACTGCACCCCTGGCGGAGAGGGAACGTCACTCCACATTGGGCCTAGCCCCTCCCCCTTGACCAAGCTCGGTTGAGACGTGCGGTTGGAGAGAGGGTTGCGGCCTAACCTCGTTCCCAGTTTTATCTCCTCCGTGAGATAAAGCCTGGTAAAGAACTACTGCCGACGGGAGTCCGCGCTGCCAGGTGAAAAGAAGTGGGGATTGGCTACACATGTGTCGGAGGAAGCATGTGATAGTCTCCGCCCTCCCAGACCGACGGTAGGGGGCAGAGCATGTAACGACCAGGTAGGGGATTGGAAATGGGCATAACGACTAACATTGGGATGGGGGAAAGATGGAAAAAGAAAGGGGGAAAAAAGAGAAAGTAAAAAAAATTAAAAATAATTATAATAATTAACTACTCCCGAAAGTGTGTATGTGGTTAGAATTTCCGGTGTATGGGCGGTCAGGTGGCGTAGCGGAGATTGCGCTCGTCACCAATGCAAGAGGCTGCGATCTCGACTCCCGGAGTCTGCATTGCCTTGGCTTGAGCTGATCGCTATACTAACCCGTTTGGCTGGGTTAGGTGGAGGGCAAGTCATGGGTGGGGATCTGGCGTTGTGGACAGCAACGCCTACAGGTCAGGTCTGGGTGCTTGCTCAGCGGAGGCAGGACTCCCACGCGTTACACTTCACTAATGAGAGTCCTCGCTGCCAGGTGAAAAAAGAGTCACTGGCTGTCGCCGCGCGTATCAGAGGAAGCGTGCAGATGACTTCAGGATTCACCGACCAGTAGGAGAACATGCGCACAACAAAAACAAGTAGGGGAGGGGGGGAATTGGCACAACGACTAAATTGGGACGGGGAGAAAAACAGAGAAAAATCGGAGAAAGAGAGGATTAAAAAATATATATATATATTTCCGGTGTATGTACTTCCCCTGGAAGCTGCCTCCGAACGGACCAAACGTTTCCCGAATCCTGTCGGCAAACAAGCTAGAACGTCCCGGTCATGTAGTAAATTCTTCAGGCAAAGCCATTGCAGTGGCTTAAACGAGGAAATATTGTGCACTTCACACGTTTCTATCATTGTTTTGTCGAAACCAGAAAGCCTGTAGCCTGTACTTTCGTTTACACACTTTTCGGAGGCATATTGTCCAGCCTAGTCGCGGCCGTGAAAAGAAGAGAGAGAAGCCGGGCAGGAATTGATTGATTGATTAATTGATTGAAAACTTTATTAACAGATTGCAGAATGGGTACAATACAGTAAAATACTTTCGTCTTGTTTACCAATGTACAGTTTCTTCCCCTTTGGATGTATATCCTTTTTATGATATCTTTTTACTACACAGTTCTGTATGTGTATGTCTTGTATGTCATAAATGTCCTGATGAATTGAAAATGGCCGGGGACCGCGATGTAAACAAGATGAAAGTCTTTTTCTGGTCTGCATCCTCTTAGCAGTTGTTTTGTCTTGAGCCATACTGTATTGTACCCATTCTGCAATCTGTTAATACGTTTTCAATAAATGTGCTTTCGATTTTTTTTAACGTTATTGCCATAAAACAGAGCGCAGTTAGTTTCTCTACTTTTCTGTGAACGTCTAGCAAAAAACGGCATTGCAATCTGATGAAAAATGGCTGATATTCTATAATCATATTTCAAATTGCATATGTCCGGATGGCAGAATTCAGTACTGTATCTACAAAACCTTCAGTTTAATCATCTTCCCTTTATTCATTTACTTAGATTTTTTTGTACACGTGATCTCAAGAAGGTGTTGAATGATTTTCCATGTCTGGTAAATTTTAGCATGGTGTTATTCACCGTCAAAGATGACAACATTAAAAGAAATATATATAGAATTGATATTCTCCTTTGGTTCATTACAATTGACTGAATGAATGAATGAATGAAAACTTTATTTAACAGATTGCAGAATGGGTACAATACAGTACGGCTCAATACATACAATTGTTAAGGGGATGCAGACCTGAGAAAGACGTTTGTCTTGACTCAAGCCTATATTTCTGACACTGGGAATCCATTCCCGGAGATCCATGTCCCTAGATAAGAGGTTAATGGTGTTACATCTTATCCTCAGTATTCTGAGACACTGGGTAACAAATACAAACATAGTTCAGTTATTGGGTTGTAATGCTAAAATGTGTTTCAAATCTAATTGCATTCCATAACTATTTACAGCTTTTAGGTAACACAAGTGTTATTGATCTAAGCGATAGTTATTTCAACATGTAAATGCAATAATAAACTGCAGAAGGGCGGCTAGGTGGTGCAGTGGGCAAGGCGCTCACCAGTACAGCTCTTGTGCATTAATCTCTTCAAATAAGGAACAATAATAGGACAAGTATAATATTTCTGTTGCACACAAGAAATTGGTCGCTCATCACCACAGATCAAACTGAGGTTGAGAAAGGGTCGGGACATCTCCACATTCTTAACACTTTGATCGCCATGGTTAAATTCATAATTTACCATCCCTAGCCAGCTCTATTTGTCTATGGAGAAGTTCCCCTTCTTTGCAGGGCTATAACTTTTTAAATTGTATTGCTAAATTGACATTATTATGGCCCATTCAATGTCCTATATCTATTGTTCAGGGTGTAGCAACGTTATACTTTTTCATTCACATATTCATACTAAAATACGGTCTAAAGTATAAGTATGTTTTTATCGTTTTCTGCAGCTTTCTCCAGAACTTGATTTATAGCCCTAAATGCATTATATTGATGATCAAATACAGTTTGGTAGCGATCGGTGCCAGATAAAAAATTTCAACTGGAGGTACTTCTAGAAGTTACTACGTATGATCTGATGTTGACCGGATGGGCGGGGGGTCGTTTATAATTCCGTGGGCAACGTTATATCATTCATCTAGTGTGGGTCATATGATCATCAGAGCAGTTAGTATAGCAGACATTAGAAAATAACGCTGAAACTCACCGTATCTTCCTCGCGCCGTTGGGGGATGAGCGTGGAATAGAATTTTTTCTATTATGGGATGTCGAAATATCCGATCCATTTCCAGGTTGTATAATAGTATATACGTCCAAATCATGTTGTTTATCGAGTTATGTGCACCGATCGGTGTTCACTGTGTCAAGATGGAGTCCTGCTAATGATAGCGAGTGCCCGGACGAAATATGGGTGAGCACCACTTCATCCACATGACTTCCTGTTGGGCGATCTGCCGATCGGCCACCAGATGGCGCTCTTGAACCGTTAGAGAGTTGAGTGGAGCTCAGCAGTATATCTCAGGTCCCCGGGAGAGAAATATGATTTCGATCACAGATTTTTGAAATATTGATATCAAAGACGTGTTACGGCGTCTTCGGCAGAATGAGCATGGCGGGCAATGACGAGTTTCGCCGTTTCCGGCGATTAAAGTGTTAAAGGTTATCATAAATCTGAAGTGGAGTACTTGTCAATTTAGCAAAAAAAAAAAAAATTCCCAATAATTATATAATAATAATAATAATAATAATAATAATAATAATAATAATAATAATAATAATAATAATAATAATAATAATAATAATAATAATAATAATAATACAAGGTCATATAATAAATCTTACCTTGTAATTGCGTTTCTCCATCTTTGATTAAAGTATGTTTTATAATATAATAATAGCATTTTAGCATTTAGATTATATATTAGTGTCCGTCTCCATCAGGGTTGTGTTCTGCATGTTTTTCCATTGGGTTTATCTCTTTTTCTGGAGGGGAAACCCTTGCGAGCACGGGGGGAGAAATGCAAACTCCACACAGAAAGGCCCGGGAGACCACCTGGGTACCTGGCAACCTGGCAACCTGTTCCCCAAGCAGGAATCGAACCCAGGACCTTCTTGCTGTGAGGCGACAGTGTTAACCACTACACCACCGTGCCACTTTGTGGACAACATGGATACTGTCTCTGTTTCCACAAAAAGTGCTACTATACAGGAGAGTCCTGTCTATACTACCTAAATACTGTCTCTGTTTCCACACAAAGTGGACAGCGGTGGCCTAAAGGTTAGAGAAGTGGGGTTTGTGACCGGAAAGTTGCTGGTTCGATCCCCCGGACCGGTGGGGAAAATCTGGGCAGGGAAGTGAAGTTCAGTCCAGTAGAGTTGCTCAGTGGACAATAGTGTCAGACTGTGGTTGTACTGGGCAGCCCCTAGTGGTCAACAGTGTCAGACTGTGGTTGTACTGGGCAGCCCCTAGTGGTCAACAGTGTCAGACTGTGGTTGTACTGGGCAGCCCCTAGTGGTCAACAGTGTCAGACTGGTTGTACTGGGCAGCCCCTAGTGGTCAACAGTGTCAGACTGGTTGTACTGGGCAGCTCCTAGTGGTCAACAGTGTCAGACTGGTTGTACTGGGCAGCCCCTAGTGGTCAACAGTGTCAGACTGGTTGTACTGGGCAGCTCCTAGTGGTCAACAGTGTGTTGCTCAAAAAGAGCATTCATGCTAAGAGAACCTACCCGGGGTAAATAAAGGTAAAAGGAAAACAACTCTAAATGCCATTTTCAATCATTTGGAATTAGAACAAACGACCATGGAGCCTCACCCACATACAATTTGTGGAATAAGCATGATTTAGCGACTGAGTCTACTGGACTGGCAATGAAGAACTTGTAGAATCGACCACTTGCATCAAATTACATTAAATGCTAGTAGTGCTACACTAGTCCCTTTTTCAAATCATCAAAACAATCAAAAATCATAGTTAGTGCATCTCAGGAATCACATGTATTCTTCCTCAGTGTGCATTGTCACTTATGTATCTTAATCTGGGGGCGACAGTGGCTCAGGAGGTAGAGGAGCGGTTATCTGGTAATCGGAAGGTTCCAGTTTCTATTTCCGCTCCTCCCGGGCAACGTGCCAGAGTGTCCTTGAGCAAGACACTTAACCCCTAATTGCTCTCGATGAGCAGGTTGCCACCTTGTATGGTTGCCTCCGCCGCCGGCATGTGAATGTGTGACTGAATGGGTGAATGTGAGGAACAAAATTGTAATATAAAGATAAAAAGCGCTATATAAATGCACCATTTACCATTCACCATTTAAATCTCAAGGTCTCTGACTAAATTAACTCTCAAAACCAAAAGCATGCAAAGTACCCAACTGTTTACTTCCTGTTCCACTTTAGGCTTTTCTTGGGGGGCTGGAAGCTCTGCTTATCAGACAGAAGGAGCTTGGAATATAGACGGCAAAGGAATGAGCATCTGGGATGCGTTCGCTCATAAAAAGGGAAGAATCTTCCTAAACGACACTGGAGACTCCTCATGTGAAGGCTACTACAAATTCAAGGTGATGTACAATATGATGGCAGAAATATGTTTGACACGTTTTCATATCTATCCAGAAAATGGCAGTTTGTGTAAAGTCTCTCTCTCTCTCTCTCTGTCTCTCTCTCTCTCTCTCTCTCTCTCTCTCTCTCTCTCTCTCTCTCTCTCTCTCTCTCTCTCTCTCTCTCTCTCTCTCTCTCTCTCTCTCTCTCTCTCTCTCTATATATATAAGTGTGTGTATATAATATATATATACGTATGTACAGTAGGGCTGTTCTTGACTAAAGAAATTCTTAGTCGACTAATAGTCATATCATAGGATTTGTCGACTAATCGATTAACTGATCGTTTTTTTGTTTTCCACTTGCAATAATGCAGAATAACCTCTTTAAATCCCATGCTTACTAGAGATTTAAGAATTCAGTTTCTCCCGGAATGGAAGAAAGCATAAAAACCAACTAGTTGACTAACAAATTCTTAATTGACTGATAATCCACTGATAATGGACTAATTGACAGTGAAGAGGCAGCCCTAAACCCTCAGCCAACCAAACACAGATCCCTAATGTACATCCCTGAACCCTCAGCCAACCAAACACAGATCCCTAATGTACATCCCTGAACCCTCAGCCACCCATTTCAAATGTGTGTCCTCCACTACTTTACAGGATGACGTCTCCTTGATGAAGGAAACTAAGCTGAATCACTATCGTTTCTCCATCTCCTGGCCAAGGATTTTACCCAACGGATTGAAAAGTAACTATATCCATACTGTATAGTAGTTTATTATCATTGGATTGTTAACTCCTTGCAGATGATAGATGTTGATAGCAGTCCTCATTTCAACATGTGTGGGCCACCACCACCACAGCAAGGGTATTGCTACCACTTTTGGGAATAGTAGTTAATTATACACACAGACAATTATAGGGTAACTTTATTCATCATCATTCATCATAATTAGTAGTATAGTAGTAGTATAGTAGTATAGTAGTAGTAGTAGTAGTAGTAGTAGTATTTGTATGTATTATTTCAATTGGTTAATTCAAATGAAAACGTTTTTTTAATGGTATCTACCGTACTTATTTTCCTAATAAAGTATGTGATTGAGAACAGTTCAGTAACACTGAAAACAGGACACGGAACCAAGACCACAATTATCGCCAAGTGACACTGCTAAAACTATGGGTGATACTCTGGATGACAGTGATTGTGAAAGTTAACATTAGTATCGAATGTCAACTGTTTCAGGTGATCACATCAATGAGAAAGGAATCAAATACTACGATGACTTGATTAACATGCTACTGGAAAACAAGATCACACCCGTTGTTACTTTGTATCACTGGGATTTACCTCAGGTGAGCAACGATCTTGCTGTTAAAGGGAAAATCCATCCTGAAATAGAATTCACATGTTATTTCTATAATACTGTACAGCTCAGTTTCGATTTGGGAAAATGTCTCCCCTGAGGGCTGAGGCTGAATATCAGAGCGTGTGTGTAGTTGTAATGATGTCATCACAAGTTGAATCCTAGAGCTTCTCCATTAATAGTGAACAGTGGACCAACTCCCAGACACTATTGGCAGCAGGCCCGGACTGGCCATCGGGAGCACCAGGAGTTTTCCCGGTGGACTGGCCTGCACAGATAAAAAATAATAATTATTATATTAAAAAAAGAATTATAATTTTTTTTATTTTTTATTATTATTATTATTATTTTTTGCTAGGCCATTGTTTCTAGTTGTGGCGGCGCGATAGTTAGATAACCTAGGTGGGTGGGGAACAACCAGGATTTCACTGCAACAGAGTTGGAGAACTATCTCTCTTGACTCTCTCCCTCTCGCGGATCACACACACACAAATGGAGCCGCGCTGCCGCTTGTGATTGGTGGAGGCGGGACCAGGCGATACAACTGATTGACAGCGGAGGCGGCAAATGGAATGGCAGATGGCACTGAGCCAGGTAGTGAGGGACTCGGGAGAGATACAGTAGAGCGAAAGTCAATTAACGTTGATGTCAAGATGGACAGTGGAAGAAAGAGAAAGGGTGGAGGAGAGAGGGATAAAACAAAGAAAAAGAAAGGCCCTTACAGGAGATGCTGCTAAATCCGGCAACATTTATCAAATGTTTTCTTGCACCAAGGTCAAGGAACCAGCAAGTTAGTCAGTGATAAAAATAAACATGTGGATGTTAGCTAGCTAACGTTACCACCATGCAATACATCATCTCCCCTGTCAAAAGCCCAATTTTAAATCTGCCAAGAAACAAATAAATAATTTAACACTTATGTCTGAAAACTAAAGTGTTATACTCTTACCATATTAGGGGACTAAATTGAAAAACGCCATAAAAAAATTATATGTTGAAATAATTTCCCACTTTCTTTTCCATAAATATTTTATTCAACTTCAGATTAAAAATGAAATACTCCCACTTTTCTGAAAGGAGTTGTTAAATATGTGGTGGTTATGATCGGGGCTGAAGTTGAATAAACAATTTATGAAAGAGAAAGTCAAAAAAATTCAAAGATAATTCAAAGATTACACACCTTTGCCACATATATTGGCTACAAACATAATCACTGCAAAGTTATCAAAGAAATAAGAATCTGATCAGACACAAGGGTTAAGTTGTTGTTCCCTTTCGAATTTCCTCAAAAACATCTAGTCTAGTTAATGTGATCAATATTATTTGACAATTGATGCTCACCACACGCGATACATGTGTCACTATTCTGGCAGTGGCTACTGTTATTATAGTATTGTAATGAAAGGTCTGTTATTTAATGTTTGTGTAAAGGGCTATTTTAACTGTTGATGGGTAGTGCATCAGTAAAGTGAATATGGTATTGTGCTCTTGCTCTGTTTGAATAGGTGGAGACAAATATGTTGTGCTCTTGCTTTTTTCTTTTTGAAGGTGGAGAGAGTAGCATTGCTAGTGCCACAACAGTTTTATTTGAGGTTCATAACAGTACATTGTACTAAGCAATTGTTGGCTCATTAGTTTGTGATTCACATGCACTAAAATTCACCAGAATGCAGGAAATTAAGTCTTTGTAACAAAAAATGTCCTGGTGGGGGACCCCCAGACCCCCCGCTCAAAAAGTGG